>NC_046979.1:7194902-7372402 GCF_009769545.1 Cyclopterus lumpus
GAAATGCGGGAAATTAAGACCAAAGACTTAATGAAAAAAAAACATGTAAATGGTTTGCTTTGAGAGGGAATTATTGATTTCAATTTCTAAACCCAACAGATACCTTTTACACTTCAAAATGTAAAAGTGTCCTTTGTAATTAGAGCTGGAACAAAAGCAAATATTTTGGTAATCAATTGATCATTTCAATAATTTTTCAATCGAAAATGTCAAACATTTGTTCCTTCAGGCTCCTTAAATGTCAGAGATGTTGGCATTTCGTTGTCGTTTTATCTATTTCCTGAGATAAAATAAATAAATGAGACAACTAATCAGCAGATTAATGAACAATGAAAAGAGCTATTTGCTGCTGCTCCAATTTTAACCTAAAAACGTTGCAGTGTGCACAGCATACCAGGCATGGCAGGAAAAAGCAGATAGCCATAGCCTTCAGTTCGAAAGCGCTGCCAGGAGTCCAGAGAAAGAACCTTGAAGTAGATCACCGGCCACTGGGGAATTGACTCTAAGATAAGGGGAAAACTCGTGTCAATCTAATCTCTGAAATTAAGTACTGTATCATCAACATTAACAAAATCCCTCGCGTCTAACTAAGGCATGAGCCAAATTCCTTCAACACACTATCCCATGGCGGATACTAACCCTCACTCTCCTTTTCACTCATGTAGAAAGCCTCAAAGCTGAAGGGGTAACTGAAGAAAGCTACGCTTTCCTGTTGGCAGAAGGAATATTCAGGAGTTTAACAAATCTCAGCAGCCAGGCCCTGAAGCTGTTCACCAGTCACTTGTGGAGTATATCACCTTCCCCAATGTTTTGGTCCGGCATGTCTGCGTTACCCCCGAGAGAGACTGAAATGGCAAGCTGGACCAATCTTAAACAAACCAGATATACAAGTGGTGAATTTAGCTTGGTTTAACTGATTTTAAAAGGTTTCAACATAGCTAAGTATCATGATGTAAATAGTGTCATATACCACATTTTACTTACTGTTCGGCAGTTCCATGAAGAAGTGGATGTACAAGTTATCATATTCAAAGCCCTTGGCTGAGACTGGGAAGAAAAAGGAGATGTAAATACCAAAGAAAAGCACTTTAGAAATATACGGTAGATATATGCAGTAGTGATGGCAGCTTTAACTTCTCACCTATCTCTCCATTCATCATGTAACGCAGAATACCTATAGGAGGCTAAAGGATGGACATACAGTAAGTGAAACGCCTTTGTGAAACAGACCACCAAAGAAAGTGTTGATGAGCTTGTTGAACATTTAGCTTTATGTCTAATGTTAATGTTTGTGCTTTCATTTCAGTCATTTTTGATGTCAAACGTGTTGGTTCAAGCTTAATCTGCAGGTGCCCTAGTTCAAAATGGGCACCGGTTTGTTTTTAGCCTGGCCGGTTGCCGGAAATGCCTTTAACTACTGAAGCAGTTGTTGTTCACTCGTTGCCCCTTAAAAGGAATGAGGAGTCAGCAGTCAATGACGGTATAGAAACAGTCGATAAATTATGTTTTAAATGTGAATCACGGTAACCAGAAAAAGTTCTTGAGCTTGCAGTCATAATGAGAACAAAAATATCAGGCTGAGGGGTCCAGTAGGATACCAGATCAGCTGCGATAGACTTACCATTTCAAAGTCTTGTCCAACAAGGCTATTGAGGTACTCCTTGTGCCGTACGTACAGCTAGAGTCAGAGAAAAGTGCATGAGTCCACATCAAAAGACACATTTGACTCTATAATCAGTAATATGAATACAACCATTAACAGCTAAACTGCTCGTGTCCTGAAGGAAATATGAGGGAGATGAACTCACGTCTTTGTACATGTTCTGCTCCCTCTCCTTTTCCTCTGGTTGCATGGTGGTGCACACATTCTCAACAGTGAGGCGCCAAACGTCTCTCTTCTCCCCCGTTGTTACTATCCTGCACAACGACACGCACACCAGACAGGCATCCCTTTATCCTTGTAATAAACATTGTTTTCTTTGCGTCTTCAGAATCCTTCCAATAAATGATGAGATATTTCAGTCACTTTAACTTCTACATTTCCTTGCGGGTCACAAAGTTATTTTAAATCATGTCTCCTGACATGTTGTGAACTTGCCTGTAAGGCTCTTTGCCTTTGTTGAAGTCAGGTTTGACAATGACTGTTCCACTGCCATCTGTTTTTATGGTTACCAGCAAATATTCATTCTCTTTCTGGCCCAGCCTGAGAAAGCAAATACACAAGAGAGAAAATCACGACTGAACCGCACAACATTCACAAATTACTTTATTTGATGCCGTCAATGAAACCTGCAAATAGCAACGGTTTCATGTCTTCTTAATCAATTTCTGAGCTGCAAAACTTTCGTCCGAAGGGCCAAGATTAGTTTATCCCAAACAATACAAATTGCAGGTTAACACCAGGTGGAAAATGATCAATTACACTAATGGATGGGTCGGTTTTCTCCATGTCAAAAACCCTCAAGAGCGAACCGAAGGGCTGGAGGTCTTTACCTTCCAGGGGGGGCCAGGTCTCCCATGATGTGCATGGTCTGCATGGCATTATTCACCACATGACTGCTCTTCACGAACTCCGCTGTGGGCTCCCAGTTGACGATCTTTGACTTGGGGACACTACAATCCCTGCAAAATACACCAGACCATCCTATCACATGACTAACAAGTTCCATCTTTGAGGATCAATAAGCATCATAGACAGAAAGTTAGTTACAAGGGGAGACTCTAATTACATGCATTTTGAGAAAAGGCTAAACTGAATTTCCCATGGAAGACAATCTGGGTTAGAAATCCTTTTGAATAAGTGAGCTGGTGCTTCACTTACATGGTGCGTCTGTCCTGCCGTCTGTGTCTCACGCTGGCCATCCTTTCAGCCAGGAATGTGGGGCTGGCTTCGGTTGTGGTCAATAAGTCAGTGGAGTGCTGCTTTCAGGATAAAAAACAACAAGCTGACTTGTTTGTGTGTAACTGCAAGGTGTCAAACAAAGTTATCACAAATGTGAAGATCCTCACTAAAATGAAAACTACCAAACAAAATAAAATAAAATCCTTCTTTTTGTCAGAGCCATTGTCTTTGCAAAGTGATGTTAGGAACCAATGGGCTTTGGCAAAAAGACACCACACAGACATATCAAATATCCCAACATTTTTACTAAAATCTGTTGAATATATCAGTGAAAATAATCCAAAATTATATGAAAAATATCTGAAAAGTATTCGTAATATGTAAAAAAACAAAAAAAACAACAACAACAAAAACTTGTAAATGTCCTAAAAAACATTTTTAAAAGTCTGAAAATATAACGCTCCGACGTGAATTATTGGATGATTGTGTTTGACATTGTAGGATACAGTATAACCTACCAGTTGCTGGAGAGGAAGACAGCTGGTGTAGCGGTCATGATCAGTGTATGTGAAAATCCTGTGATTACGTCGGCCCTTGGCCTTGTTCAGGGCCTTGACTTCTGTGTGGTACTGGCGGTCCAGAGGGGTCTGACAAGCTGCCTCGTTCTGGAACAGCTCCATCTCATACTGGGACCACAGACAGAGAGGCATGAGGGTGAGGCGGTTGGGCATAAAGTCATTTGAGCAAGATTAGCATTTACTCTTGACTGTTAACTTGTTTTTAATTCATTATAATATGTTGAGGATACTTAACACTCAAAAGTGCTACCTGACTGAAGAGTTTCTCCTGCCAGCCCATCACCAACTCCTCCTCATTATCACCTGTTGACAGAGTAACAGAAACATTGAGTCATTTAGGTGGAGGAAACATCTACCCTAAAACATGGTTTAATGGTTTAATACAAGTTCTACACAATATATGTGACATTCAAGTCACAAAGTCAAGACGTACTGTGTTTTGAGTAAGATCACGCGATGGAGGCAAGACAAAAGAACGTGTTAAAGTGGATTGTCCAGACAGACCTTCAATTTCACCATCAGTCTTTCTCTCAGAATAAAGATATTTGTACCTGTCTGGCCTTGTGAGGTGAGGGTTTCCAGTTCAATGGCTCCTCTGTCTTGCTGGGACAGAACTTGTTGCTGCAGGTGCTTAGAGAGGGCTGATGTGGAGGTCACCCTCTCTAGACGCACTCTGGGGGGGACACAAATAGATATCCGTGTTGAAATACAGTGTCCTGAAGCTGGGAAAACTCACCATTATTATACGTGATGTTTTTGGATTACTATTACTGCTGCATTAATGTGGGTGTTGCATGTTACTGCTGAACACATTGATAGTTGTGCTAAATCTGAACTACTGTAGATATTGTTGGGTAGATTCATCTACAGCAATGCATCACATTCTATAAGATCATCATATGTGTGAAGCGTTGCTTACATTTTCCATGCCCTCAGAAACAAATAAATAGTTTATTCATTATTATTATTATTTATTTACTTCCACCATTGCAGAACATACACGGACAAAATATAAAGATCAGAAGACCAGAGTATGAAGGTTACACACCATACACACAGTATTACAGGTGTTTCAGTTTATCAAGCGACCCTGTTACCTGGAGACTTTCAGCCGAACGCGTCTGGGGTTGTCGTAGTTACTAAAGATGTTTAAAGTAAGAACGTAGCTGTCCTCTAGTCGTCGTAACTATGACAACCAGAGACGCGTTCGGCTGAAAGGGCTCCAGATAATATGGTCGCTTGATAAACCGAAACACCGGCTTCCACTTGATAGCAGCGACCATCAACATGAAGATGGACACATCAGAGTTGTTGCAGGTAAGCGAACGTTTCTTACCGTATTCTCAAGTTCTTGACGGCATCTCGGGACCTATACACGGCTTCACCGGTATCCGTGTTCCAACTGTCTGCCATTAAGCTGATATTTAGCCCGTAAACATGAGAGAAACGCGACTGGTTGCTAAGCTAGAATGTTTGTTTAAGCACACAACTACTTATTTTTGTTTTGAGTTTGTATTGTTCGTACTCACAAACGCATACCATGTATTAGCTAACTGCTTGCAGAGTTTGCACATGTAGTTAAATGACAAGAACAACGATTAAGAAATCCTCTTCTTCGTCTTCTTCTTCTTCTTTAACTTAATGGCGGACTAGAAAAAAACATTTAAGGTTCACAGCGCCACCTACTGCATGCTGCCACATACTGCACCTGTATCATAATCATCTTCCACTGACTCGACTCTGGGCGGAGGAAGATCCGGTCGCCGGCCGTCACCTCGGAACCAATCAGGCCACCTGGCGGGGTCTGGCTTGTTGTGCCGATCTGTCTCACTTTCGTCTCCCGTTATAACGTTACTGCGTGTATGCAGAATGGCGTCGTTTGTGACCGAGGTGCTCGCCAGCTCTGGCAAACTAGAGAAGGATGACCTGTCCAGTAAAATTAGCAAAATGTCGCGCAAGGTGGAAGATACGAAGGTAATCTACCAGCTAGCATAGCGTTAGCTGCGTCAAGATAAAGGAAAGTTTTGAACCAACGTCAGCACTTGCTTCAAAACTTCTCTGGTGTTTTGACCAACGCTTGCTAGGTTTTCACGGTTACACCGTGAAAATAGCACGCAGCTGCAAGTAAATATTGGCGCTAGTCCTTCCCTTAGCTGCTACTATCAAGCTAATGTTAGTTTAATTTAGTCCATTTTCATGAGCACGTCTGTTAGCATACGCGGTGGAGACGTCGCACTACGTGGCTCTATTATGTTGAGCACAACTTTGTGATTTGAATCCTTGAGAAAAGAACATTTACTCTACATACTGTACTAAAGTAGCTACATATTTGCAGTTTAAATTTAAGTCCTAATTTCATGCTTCAACTTCTGGCTTACTATACTAAATCTCAGAGTATTGTATGTTTTCTTCACCACATTTATCTGACAGCTTTAATTACTTTACAAACAGATTTTTCCACACAAAACGTGTAAAAGAGCTATAAAGCAATTTTACTCAACTAAGCATCACAAATCTGAATATTCCTTTCATAATGTTAATGGTTGTAATGTATTAGTAATAATATTGTTGCAATTTGGACTGTTGGTTGGACAAAACTAACTTTGTGTAATAATAATAATCAAATTCTATAATATAACCTAATCGGAAAACAGTCGCAGGGAACATTGTTCAACTTTAAATACTCTGAATACATATTCCTGTTGATGGTTAAATACGTTTACTGAAGTATCATTTTCAACTGAGGGCTTTTTCTTATAACTGAGTATTTGACAGTGTGGTATTAATACTTTTGCATGAATAATGGTTAGGAGTACTCCCTCCAGTGTTTCTTTATGGTCTTTATACATGTTATAATGGTTATTAACAGGAGTTTTAGTGCTAAAGTGACCCATCAATCTCAAATTCAATGTTTTGTTGCTTTTCTGTCTTACATTATTGTAAAAGGAATATCCTTTTGGAAACGAACGGGAAACACAAATCCTCTCGGCTTGAAGGAAAAGGTCATTTGCTTCATGTTTTGTTTTTTTCTAGGAAGAAGTGTGTGACATGATGAACAAGCGGTATAGTGAATTCCTCCCGAGTCTTCAAGGATCTCAGGAGCTAATGGTACAGGTTGATGAGGTTTCCAAAGAAATGGATGGCCTTAAAAACTGCATTGAGACTGAGGTATGCCAGAAACTGTTTTACATTATAGCCGGATTGAACTGAAGAGCAGAACGTGCCCAGTTCTACTCGAGGTGGATTTACAGGAGCCATGGCTTTCAATCTGTGTTTTTGTATGTGGACACAGGTGCAGCAGAACGTCCACGTGGCTGTGGCTGAATATGCAAAGCTGAAGCAGCAGCTGGAGAAAAATACTATCGTCATAACAATGCTTAGACATCTAAAAGAGGTACAACATGCATGACAAGTTGTTAAGTAAAATAAGATTTAATGTGATCAAATGAATAGTAGTTAGAATAGAGTTTCCATATGGCTCCATTAGCCAGGTTGTGACTATTTCTTTTCTATTCATTTCTTTCTCTAATGAGCTCATAATAACAGTTATTAAAGGCATTGTCTTAGCCATTCATTAATTACATGTCTAGCTCTGAGAATTACGTGAGCAGAGACATAGTGGTGCTTTGAGCATCCATATTTGACCTGTTTGAATGTTTCTGTGGCTGTAATAACTTCTATGTGATTCAGTTTCACAGTGCAATGGAGGAGTTCAACAAAGCTTTGCTAGAAAAGAAGTATGTTGATGCAGCCAACCAGTTGGAAAGGGTAAGAGCTGCTTTCATCACGTCTACACAACGGTACCTCCACTCTGTACTCGTGCTGATTCTTATCCTTCTGTATGTACGGTACTCTATCAGCTAACACTTATACACCTGAAAGTATAACAACATCACTTAAAACCTGACAAAGTCAGTGTCAGTCAAGTGTTGTGTGTAGCTTATTTCTGAAAAGAAAACATTGTGGCTGCACTTTTTCACCCTGCATTTTTTGTGATATCATTTGTGAGGATTGGCCAATCTAAAGCCCAGGTGTGCCTAGAACGTGGTTTTAGTTCACGACACAACTGTAGCCCTGATTTTCAACTTTTTGGAGCTACTCGACAGATGAATTCAAGATATCTAGCATGCTAAATATCTATTTATGTGAGATATTGGGCTACATCAATATAATTAACATAACAATAACCTGATTGATACTGATTTCTATTCATTTCTCTAGGCAAGGGCCAGTGTGGATTCACTGAAGGGCTGGAAGACTTCCCAGCTGCTGCTGCTCAGTGCTCTCAGCTCAGAGCTGACGGTGCAAAGAGAAAACTTAATTTACCACCTGGGAGACGAATGGAAGCGCCTCGTCATCTGGAGATTACCGTCCTCAAAAGGTAAGGCCTTTCTCAGAAAAACCTTTCAATATGTGTGTCAGATATGAGTTGCATGCAACTATTTTAAGTATACTCTGTTCCATACTTTGCCGAGTTTGAACTTTTGGCCATTTAAAAACAGAAATTAGCCAAACTTTTCAAATGTAACAGCATTTAGTGTTGTCTTAAAGTTGCAGGAGACTTTACTGATAATTGCTTGTCTTCCATGCAGTGGCTACATGTCGGCATACATTCTGTTTTTTACATGTGTGACTGGCCGTTCAGAGGGTTGTGTAGACTGCAAAACAATACTCACTGGCTCTCACCTTTCACCCAATTACTGCACATATTGTCTCAAATAACCGCACAATTAGCATGTACAAAAGTAATGCATTTTATAAATTACTCTTTTACTTGTTAGCATTTCTTGTTTTGCTTATTTAAAACACATTACATCAAACCCATCTGAGTTAGTAGTGACAGTTGGATGTGTACAACAGAACCTGCAGGTGTGAAGTCCTTCCTGAAGGTGGAGCTGAACCTGAGCCATGCATGCAATAAGGACAGTGAAGCGAAGCCACCTGCTCTGCTAGGCTGCGTCCTGCAAGCTCTGGCCATCCAGGGAGACCTTCAGCACAAGATCAAACTCTTCAGTAAGAGCATTTTTTTAATATGTAGTACTGTCATAATATATTACAATTTGTTTTTTTCCATACCTTCTAGGCACTTTGACACCAGTTAATTTGATATTTGCACCACGTTTATTTTAGATAATTGTGACATCAACATATGTACAGAGCAGGACATGTTAAAGTTATAAGCTAACTTGTCAATGCTCTCTGATGGACAGTGTTTCTGAGAATATATTTGGCATGTCTGCACTTTAGGTTGTGTAACTTGCCAGCTGATGTGGGCATTGGGCCAGTTAATCCATTGATCTAGCTCTGAAGCACAATGTCACCAGGGTCAGAACCTGCCCAGTGCTGATTACTGTTGTTGATCAGGTCAGGTGCTGTTGAAGACCATGTTGAAGCCTTTGGTGATGTACCCGTCGCTGTCGGTGAGGGTGTCGGAGCAGCCGGGTGAGGGAACCATCATGGCCTTGCAGTGTTTGCAGGAGAGCCACAATGAGAAATCCACTCCCTCACAAGTCTACAGCAAACTGCTCCTGGTGCTCAGGACGCTGCACTCACACCTACTAGGTACAGTACGGCTGGGTCCATGTAGAAATGATATACGTATATTGCTTAATGTCACTGTTTTAATTATTGGTATTTTCCAGATGTGTCCATTGGCGATAGAAAGCTCTCAGCTATCTTGGGGGAGTTGATTTGGGAGGAAATTTCCCAGTGCATCATCCATGAGTGTCTGCTGTACTCCATCCCCACCAACAACAGCCAGCTGGAGAAATACAAAACTGTGTGGACCTAACGGCCGTTTGTTTAGTACAATGGTGTTGTAACATACAGTAATTACATTGTAACTTTTTTTTATTGCATGCATTTCAAGGTGATTAAGGAAACAGAGGAGTTTGAGAAGTCGCTGAAGCAGATGGAGTATCTGCAGGGCGATTCCACCGAGCTGCTCAAATATGCCCGGGATGTCAACTGCCACTTTGCCAGCAAGAAGTGCAAGGATGTCATCGTGGCAGCCCGCAAACTCATGACCTCCAAGATGCACAACACAGTCAAAGTATGCATGAGCGAGGGCTGAATGTTGACATGAATTAACTGGAGACTGGATATAGATTCAGTTGCTGTAGCCTGAAATGAAAAACAGGAACAATTATACATTCATGTAGTTTCCTCAACAAGTTTTAGTAATGGGAAGATAACCCCCAACCTTGAAGTTTTATCTTTCATAAAAGTAAACTATAAAATTAGCCTACTTCTTTGTAAGTAGAATGTAAATCCCACATTTTTGCAGCTACTTCTTTGTTCTGTTCATCAGTCACATACTTGCTCTCTTATCAGGCTCTTGGATTTGGTCACAATGATTCTTTTCCTGGTGGTTAGTATGTTTGGCTCCCTGAAATTTGACATTGGAAGATGCATTGTAGATTGCCGATAACATAGTTGTAAGTATCTAGGCACTTGTATCTGGGTAATTTCTCACTGGTGTACGTTACACGGATCAACTTGTTTAGGTTGCATTTTCATTATTTGGTGGTTCAGGCTCTTACATAGCCTGACAAGCTATTGCACTCTTTTTTTTTTTCTTCTGTTGCTAAACTTTTCTTTGTCTTATCAGTTTAACTATTTGTTCTAATCTTCCTCCGTTAGATCACACCAGACTACAAGCTGCGTCTGCCCAAGCTACCTGCTCCAGCTTCAGAGCTGAAGGTGAAGCAAGAGACCATAAAGGACGAGATGACAATGGAGAACACAAAGCAGCTGTCTGCGTGGAGTCTGTCTCTGCCGTCCTGTCGCATCAGCGAGTCAGTGCAGCAGCTGATGGAGCTGGCCCTCAACACCCTGTGTGAAGCCGTTGGAAGCTCCACACAGTGGTACGTTTCAATGCTTGGAGATCTGACTGTCTTCTGTAATAGTCCAATGTTTCTAAATGGAAAAAACAGGTCCCCTCTGAGTAATTATATTTCCTGTAAAGTGTTGCCTTCTTGTAGAGACTGTCTTTGTCTCACAACACTGTTGATGCACCATCATTTACACATGTAAATACAGCTGCAGCGTATCGTTAGGAGGAGGGCGGAGACCTACTAGTGGACACTAAATACAATGTGGAATACAAGGTGGAAACAATTTCCAAAATGAAGCAGCAGAGTTGAGCTTCACTGGATTCTGCAACATCCGATGTTTTTATTTTATTAAGTGGGAAGGGCTGACGCTCATATCAAGTGTTTCTTTCCAGTGCATTACAACTCTTCTTTACCGTGAGAAACATCTTCCAGCTGTTCTACGACGTCGTCCCGACATACCACAAGTAAGGATGTTTCCATCATTTAACATAAAGCATTAAATCCAACACATTTCTCCGGTGTGAATGGTTGCCTTTTTTTTCTGCTACTCCACCCAGGGAGAACCTGCTCAAGTTCCCTCACCTGGCTGCCATCCAGCACAACAACTGCATGTACTTGGCCCACCACCTTCTCACCTTGGGCCACCATTTCAGAGCTCGCCTGCCACAGCCCCTCAGCGAGGGCGTTGCAACATTTGTTGACATGGTGCCCGGATTCAGGAAACTTGGTAAACAAATAGTTTGACATCTTTTAACCAAATGTCCATGGAATTTAATGCAGAAATGAATCTCCAAAACCATTGTTCTCGGACACAATACGGCACCATTTTATTTATATATATATATATATATATATATATATATATATATAAGTTATTATTATATATGGTGAGCTCCCTTTTGTCATTTTCCTCCAGGAGCCCAGTGCTTCTTGGCACAGATGAACGTTCAGAGAGCCGAAATGTTGGAGAGACTTTCCACCGCTCACAATTTCTGCAACCTGGATGATGAAGACAACTACATTGCAGCCAGCAAAGCAGTAAGACAGGTGAGACGAAAGGCCATGACATTTTAATGTAGCTGCATTGTAATAATGAGTGTATCATACAAAAATGTGTTTCAGCTCTTTAATTTGTGAGTCTGCATTGTATTTCAACACTCAGGCTATGATAGGCTTAATTCATATTTTCTTTCATGCACTGCTTGTCACTTACACAGTGATCATCTGTCTGCTTGGTTGTAGGTCATCCATCAGTTGAAGCAGTTGGGCACAGTGTGGCAGGATGTCCTTCCAGTCAGCATCTATTGTAAGGCCATGGGCAACCTCCTCAACACAGCCATCACAGAAGTCATCGCCAAAATCATGATGCTGGAGGTTAGTTCTTTAATAAAAAAATTGTAGGATGTTGCGGAGACGTCTAAGCAAAGTAAAACTAGTGAAATATAAATATTAAAATATATTCTGAGCTCTCCTATAAGAACTGTCAGGCAAAAACTATGAATGTTTATTTTTATTTATAGAGAGACCAAGTCTGGGATTAAAATGAGCATGAGCAGCATGATCCAAATTTCCACAGGGCTAACTCCAGATAATAAAATGAGCACAAGCCAAAGAAATCAAGGTTATATGAAACATTGCATGTTTCTACTGTCTGGTAGCAGACAGTTGTACCACTCTACCAAAACATAAAGTCGACCGTAGAAATGTTAAGTGACCTGCCACAGTGGTGAGTGGGGGAAAAACTTCACACCCTGGCTAACTCCATCGCTGGTTGTGGGTTCTGTTTTTATTTTGGAAGCATGATTGACTGTATACCCACAGCGTTACACAATTGATGATCAGCAATGATTTTATTTCTGCAGGATATTTCCTCAGAGGATGGGGAGCACCTCCACACTCTGTGCCAAACCATCATCGAGGAAGGGCCGCTGGTCTTCATCCCTCTGGCCGAGGAGAACAAGAACAAGAAGTATCAGGAGGAAGTGCCTCTGTATGTGAGGAAGTGGAGTACCTTCAAGGAGCTGGTCATTGTGCTGCGGGCCAACCTGCAGGAGATAGTCGACAGGTCAGAAGGACATTTCACAATTAAGTATCTATAGGTTAAAGTAAATGAAATCATAGTCGGGGTTTATTTATTTGTCTTTATATCTTTTATCAGTGATTTATATTCAGGCCTTTTCTGCTCAATTGCCTTCAGGTTCAGGACTTTAATTAACTACGGTCAATGAGTAATCTCCCGGTATGCCAATTGTTCTGTTGTATAGGTACATTGGCTTTTACGGGTTTTTTTTCCCCTCAAGCCTTTAAGTTACACTGTGCAACTTAAAAATATTGCAATCAGCAATAGAGACATATTTTAGAAGAAATTTAAACTGCTAAGGGGAAGACAATTTTAGTCCTTAGGCTCATTCAAACTCCAAAAAGCACTGCCACACAAGACATGATGTTCTTTCACGCTTTGTGCGAGTGCCTCTTTAGTATTGAACGAGGTGCTTCTGGTTACCACATGCGTTATCCTTTAACGTGCGTGATTGTGCTGATTGTTCTGTGATTCCTCTCCTCAGGTGGGCAGACGCTAAAGGTCCGCTGGCGTCGGAGTTCTCCAGTTCGGAGGTGAAGAATCTGATCCGAGCCTTGTTTCAGAATACAGAGAGGAGAGCTGTAGCTTTGACCAAAATCAAATAGAGACTTGGAGCAAAAGAAGATACGACCGCACTATTTCCTTTTTTGAGGAAAATATGATTCAAGCCTTTATACATTTCCGTTGTCTGTTGCATTAACATATGCATTTCCATGTGTGGTCGAACAGTTTGTCACAGCGACACAGTTGCCCTGTCTGATGGAGTTATAAGCCTTTTTGTAATCAATCCGTGGGATATGTTCCTTCTCTGCAATTAGTCCTGCGGAGATTACACGGAGGTTTCTTTACATCAGCGACCTCAGTCCTATAGCTTTGTGGGTTTACCATGCCAAAACCCACAAGGTTGTGTAACCAGCAATCTACCATCTGTTGACATGTGGCGTCGTATCCAGAGTTAACTTTTTCCGCACATTGTTAATCAAACTCAGTCTCAGTTTGTCTGTACTGGTGTAAATTGAGGAGAAAGTTTGTTTGAACCTTAACGTCTCTAACGGCCATTTAGTTCTGACAAAGATGCCCTTGACCTCGCATCTCTAGCCATTAAACTGAACTCTTCTATTGTGTATTTATTACTTGTCCAAATAAACCAAAAGACTCAACTTTTCGTGATATTTTCCAAACTTTGTTCTTAATGAATATGTCGGTGATATGTTATTCGGAAGAAATTGTAACTGCCTATACTTTTGTCAGTAGCTGTGTAATCACCGGTGAGCAGTCAGCTGATTCAGCGTTTTAATCTAAACTCCTGATGAGTTTAGTTGACGGCCTTGTTCATGTCGTTAGTTCGGACCTTTTTTATTGTCCGTGTGATGAAAATGTTTACTTCACCACAACTGATGAGAACAAACGGCGGTAACATGATTTTGTTTTAACACAATACAATATAAATAAAGAGAAGAGCTAGGTGTTTATGAAATCCTAAATTGGTTATGCATTCAGCATTCTGATAGCATGAAAGCAAAACATGAATCTTGATGTTTTAAAGCACCTTTGACCTCGTCTTTGCACCACTAGCAGGCAAAAATTTCCCCTTAAACAAAAGGGGCACAAATGTAATGGGGAGAGCACATTCATGCTCTTCAGAAAAGAAACCTTCATGCTTTCCAGGAGGAATGTCAACTTGTACAAAAGATTGGGATCAATCAAGGAGAATGATTTAAAACATGTATCGTTTTGGGTTGATCTTTGTCAGTATTTGCTCTGAATGACGCCGGGGGGAGGAGACGAACAGCTGGACAGCAGCACCTCCTCACTCACTTCATGCCTCCTTCATCGGATCAAACCTGATGACTCCAACAAGGAGGTTGAGTTCTGGCAGCAGCTGTATTCCTCTTTAGGTGTGCGCTCCAGGTATGTTATTATTTTCTCTTTTCGTAGTGATTTATTCAGCAGATAAATCAGTGGTAGAAATCAGTTTCTGATCTTTCAACATTTACATCATTGTAACCTATTAATGTATTATGTATCACAATTAATTAAGTTACGTATGTGTTATAATTAAGATGATTAATCGTGGTATATATATATATATATGTATTTTTGGTATTGCCTTATTTTACGGGTTTACATTTTGTAATAATTTTAAGGCTTTGAGTCACATTTTGTTTTCATTATTTAATCTTTTGTTGATTATTTTCTCCATTAACTGCTAGATTTTCTTTTGTTTGTTACATCAGAAAATAGTCGACATGTAAATAAATAAATGACATGTTGTGTAAAATTGGAAGACTAGTAAAGCGCGATAAAAGTTTACCAATCACCATTGTAACGCCAGCAGTTATTCTTTCTCAGTTTTAGTCTGTCTATTTTTCTCATCGTTCTATGAATAACAGAGTGGATGTGTAACCTTTAAGCATATTGCTTAGGTCATTTTAATTCCTTCTTGCTGTACAGAGGAGCCTGTTGTGTTTCATGTCTTCTGTGTTTGGTATTTAAAAACATGTAAATTATAGTTAATATCAAGTATATTTGTACACCAGTATACATTACAAGTATAGCATTTTTCTCCTTTTTGTGTACAAATTATTTAGAATAATTATGAAGGATGCCTGATGTTTCTGTAAACATGTTAAACACCACATGTGTTTATGTATGGCTAAAACATATTCCATCCTCCATATGTCAGGAGATGCACAATCAAAACGAATCACAGCCCCTGTACATAATCCAGAAATGTGTAGCTAAAAGCAGTCCAGCAACACTTACAGTAGATTCAGAGAATACTTTTCTATGTCTTTTTCTGCCTGTTTGCGAGGGTAGATTCTCCAGTTAAATCCTGCCCATCTGATTGGCTGGACCACATCGCTGGATCGCATGTGTGATTTCGATTCAGAAACTGGACAATTTGTGTATGTTTGTTATTGTTGTGATAAAAGTAATCGCAGCACTGTTTAAACAGAGACAAGTGAATTGACCGCAGTTCAACACAGCTCGGCAATTCGAAACTATAAGCCTTCTGGCATGTTCTTGTAATCTTTTTCAAATCCATCGTGTTCCTTGGTGTTTCTCTGATTAATTTTGAGGATTAGTGATAATCCCTTCGTGTGTAATAAAAAGGAGTAGCGAGTGAGACACTGGTCAGCCCACTTCAGACATGAGACCTCATGTTATGAAGGAAATCAACATCTGCTTTTGGCACGTCATCACAGCACAGGCTCATCTATAAGCGCATCTAGGGTGATCGCAGGGATTTGTTGGTAGAAGGGCGTCAGAAAGAAATTTAAATAAAGTGAACGAATTGGAGGTTGAGGAATGAATGACATCTCAAAACCTTGTGAGTGCTGTCACCACTGTTTGAATGATCATTGTTGTGTTCTTATCCATTTCCACAAACCCTTGTTTAGACGTAATGAAGCAGCACTGACAAGAGAGCTTTAGTTGCCTGTTAAAAACTGACAATTGACGTTATTTGCTTTAATTTCATTGCTAAAACAGACCTGAAGATAGATCAACATCTGGAGGACCTCAGCAATGATCTCCACTGTGATGTGCAGGACAGACAGGATTGTGCCTCGCAGGAACTCCATCCCCCCAACGCAGCATCTCACTGCGAACCATCTGATGGCTTACCTGCCTCGACCACTGTCAGAATCCATCCGTTACACTCCTTGCACTTAGAAAGTACAGCTTTCTATATTTATATGATGTCCCACTCCACTCAAAAATGGGTTTGACTTACTGTTACTTCACTTCTCTTTGCTCTGTACTGTGCAGAAAGATGTATCTGCTGTTTTCACATTCATCTCACATCTCATCTCGCTCACCTCCGACCTGTTTAATGCAGAAGATGGTTTTGAACTGGTTTGGAAACCACACATTGTGGTCCAGTACGCAGCTTAAGAAAAGAGGAGTTTGTGTGATTTGTTTTATTTTATATACGTTAATTCAACTTTTTTTGTAAAATATATGAGACACAGATGCTCGTGGCTGGTGGTGTCCTCCAGTTTCATCCCCAGTGTCCACAGACACATTTATCTGCTGTGTTCTGAATGTGTACTGTGCTTTAGAATAGGACAAATCTTATAAATCTACTCATTGTTTATTAAGTGGTTTTGTACTTTTGTATTTTGAGAATATTCTGCATTGTCTGTCTTCCTTTCAGGCGACAGCTAAATCCACTGTTGCTTCCATGATGAGCACTAATAGAACCTCTCTCGTCCACAACTTGAACTATGCTAAGTGCTCATCACTCCCACCATCCCAGGAGGCCTCCCCCTCCCTGAGTTCCTGCAGCCAGTCGTCTCATGCTCTGACTTTGTCTGAGCAAGAACCCCAACCGCATGTTATCAAAGCAGCTCCTCTGGAACCAGTAGAGGAGAATCCAAAGCCTCAGCGTATGCATCGCAGCAAAGGCCTCAAGCGTTTCAGCTCTAGGTGGCAATCGAGGGGCTCAACAGGCAGCGGCAACTTCCCCATGTCTGCAATCGAGAAGCTGCATGGTGCAAAGAGTCACAAGAAGCGCTGTAAGCTCCTGGGTGATGAGCACTCACTGCACGTCACTGCCAGCAATCTGCGCCAACGTTACGTCACCAAGGATGGCAAGTGCAGGGTCAATCTGGGCCCTATTGCAGACAAGAGTCTCTTTATCTCGGATATCTTCACCACATTGGTAGACCTCAAGTTTTGCTGGTTCCTTCTCGTCTTCACTATGTGCTACATTCTCACATGGGTGGCCTTTGGTGGAATCTACTTCTTCGGTGCCTGGTTGCGTGACGACATTGCACATGTTCACGACCCACAATGGAAGGCATGTTTCCAAAATGTTGACAGTTTCCTTTCAGCCCTGCTGCTGTCATTGGAGAGCCAGAGGACTATTGGGTACGGCTCCAGGATGGTGACGGCCAACTGCAACGAGGGTACGGTGCTCCTGATGGTCCAGTCCATCCTTGGCTCCATTATCGATGCTCTGATGGTGGGATGCATGTTTGTTAAGATCTCCCGGCCACAGCAGAGAGCCCAGACCCTGATCTTTAGCAAGCACTGCGTCGTATGTGAGCGTGACGAGAAGCTGTGCATGCTCTTCCGCATTGGTGATCTGAGAGTGAGCCACATGGTGGATGCCAAAATCCGAGCCAAGCTTATCAAATCCAGGCAGACGAAGGAGGGCGAGTTCATCCCTCTGGAGCAGTCGGAAATCAACCTGGGCTACGACACCGGGGGGGACAGGCTGCTCCTGGTGGAACCCCAGACCATCACCCACGTCATCAATGAAAGCAGCCCCTTCTGGGAGATGGGGTCCAAGCGTCTGAAGCGGGAAGCCTTTGAAATCATTGTCATCCTGGAGGGCATCGTGGAAGCATCAGGTTTGTAGAAGTGTTTTAAGTCTCGTGCTGTCTTCCAACTAAAGTCATGTCCATCGTAATGCAGGTACATTTCAGAACGTTGCACTTTCAGATCTTCTTCAGGCCCGAAAGAAGAGTTGTCGAAGAGTTAAACCAACCGCATCTACTGGATGTAGTTGGATGGAAAGACCATGGCCTGCTGCCTGAACTTCAGGATACAGATGTGTTCTATACTCTGACTCTCTCTGATTACTGATGTGTTTCAGTATCACTGAACACACAACACACCTGCTGTCCTTGACATAGCTTTGTTTCTGCATGACTTGCTGCTATAAGTAACTATGGGTAATTTGTGCGACGCTATCACTCAGACCCTCAATGTAATTAATATTTTATGCTCAGGCAATGGTCTGACAAGCACAAGCTGTAAGAAATGTAATTTACATAAGTATATGTAAAGTTTGTTTTGATCCTGCTCAACTGAAATGTCCCCCATCTCCTGCAGGAATGAGGAATAGCTATGGCGCAGAGAGATGTCAACTTCCGTGTTGCATAGTTTTTATTCTGAGCAATCACCAGGAAACTTGACCCACAACAGAAGGCGTCTTAACATTGCTGCTAAGCGGAAGTACTTTGGCATGTTTGACTGGTTGAGAAGCTGAAAAAACAGTTGAGGGTCTTTCAGACAGCGAGTGGTTTCCACCTACAATGTTTCCAATGCGAACCGTGTAAACCAATGTAAGCCGGAGCTAATTTGACTGTTATCCGTTATTAACTGTTATCTTATATCATAAACAAAACATTCTACATCATATCATAATGCTGACTACTTCCTACATTGCATTGGGTGTAGGATCGTATATAGCCAGTAGCTGTGGTGGTGGAGTTTCACCCTGCTGTAGCTGGTTTTAAGACCCACAGTGCCAGACAGCAAACCCAGTGGTTACTGCTCGGCATACCTTAAATAAGTTCTTCTTTTTAAAGTTTAAATAATTGAAAATGCAACATTGCATATGTCCTGATGCAAATGCTGTTCTTAATTTACCTGTTAGGTCTCATCCCAATAAAGTGACATTTACCTGACCCTCTGATGCATTGATGTGTTGCAGGTATGACATGCCAGGCGAGGACATCCTACACGGAGGACGAGGTCCTCTGGGGCCATCGCTTTGAGTCGTGCATGTCTTTGGAGAAAGGGGCTTTTCGTGTTGACTGCAGTGCATTTGACAAAACCTTTGAAGTCCAAATGTCATCACTCAGCGCAAGAGACAGCAAACAAAGAGGAGGTTGTGTTTTAGAAAATGTTGGTTAAAATAATAGTTATTGTGTCTGTACATTAAAGTGGCAATTTCAAAGATTTTCCATTAGATTAATGTCTGTTAAGTCAAGTAAGTGATTGAGCTGATTGCTATATGCGGTGATATTTCTGAAAAAAATGCTGTATTAAAGTTTTTCTCCTTTGTATACAAACTAGAAATATAGTATGCAAACAATTCTGAAAACTTAAAGGTTATATAAAAATACTCCAGACTGTTACAAAAAAAATTATAAATCAACACAGGCTGCAATCTTTAGGATTGTCCATTTAGGAAAGCATATGAGTGATATTCCCTGATAAATTATAACAATCATACTACATTATGAGTTTTAATCTCAGGGCAGCCATAATTTACGTTGCGCTGTCCTGTGTTACACTATGAAATATTTTATGTTGTGTTTAATTAAATAAACATCCTGTTGAACCCGATTGTCCATGATAATTTCTGGGCAAATGAAAAAGTTATCTCAAAGGTCCACTTACATCCTGACTTTTTCTTTGTTTTTTTTAATCTCACTGCCTTTTTCAATCTTATGTTATTACTGTTTTTCACTGCCGCACAACCAATGGCCTCTCTGAGGACCAATAAAGTTCTACTTTAATGGAAGAGACTAAATAAACTGGTAAAGGCCAGCAGTGTGCTGGGGTATCCACTAGATACGGTGGAGGTGGTGGGAGACAGGAGGATGATGGCTAAACTATCATCCATGATGGACAATACCTCCCACCCCATGCATGACACTCTGGCAGCTCTATGCAGCTCCTTCACACACCGGCTGCTTCACCCCTGGTGTGTGAAGGAGAGGTACCGTAAGTCCTTCCTTCCTGCTGCTGTCAGGCTGCACAACCAGCTGAGCTCCCAGTAGACCACAAAAACACTCCAATCATTTCACAGACTCCACTTCAACCTGTGCAATATAAATACTGTGCATAATAGTTATATTTATTGTCTGTATATATAATATCCATTCAGTTACTGTAGACTCTGCACTGTTTTTATTATTATTATTACTGTTTTTTAATGTTGTTTTTTATTTTACTATGTCTCTTGTGTGCACTACCCTTTGCTGCTGTAATCCGGTAAATGTCCCCACTGCGGGACTAATGAATGAAAATCTTATCTTATCTTATTTGAAATGTTTGTTCAATCAATTTCATAACACCTCTAAACCATTGTTCGTAACGTTTTTTTCATGCACGATGGCAGATGCTTATCCGAAGGGCCACAACTAACTATCATTTGTCATGTGGTTATTTTCTCAACTGTTTTTCAATAAAATATCAAACATATACTGCCCGCTAACTAAAAAATCACTAAAATAAATGTATGATTAAGCTTGACAGGAGTTTTTCCTCATTATCACTTATATTGAAGCAATTCGCGCATTAAAACAAGTCTCATACCACCAATCTTTCTCATTATGTCTTTTAAAAAAAATAATTTCTCCTCACTGTGATTCAACTCCAGCTCAGTGTGTGTCGCGCCGCAGCACCAAATCGCCCACTAAAACCACAGAAGAAGAAGTAGAGTCAGAAGAGCAGCATGATGGGATATGAGAGTCCTCCGGCGGCGCGCTGCCGCCATGTCACCTAGAGAGAAACATTTAGCGATTCTCCTAGCTCTAGGCGGAGTCATTCTCGGTCTTTATTTTATTCCTGCATTTCTTTTTGTGACTTTAATTCTCGCAGTGTTTTGTATCGTGTGTTACTATCTCAGTAGAGAACAGTTTCCCGCCAGGCTAGGCCTCAAGCCACGAGCTGGGGTGAACCTCCCGTCCGTACTCCGGCGCTGGTTGTGGGGTTGGGAGAGGACCGGCGTGTCGTTGGCCGCGCGGATGGGAACCAAGAGCGGCAGGAACAAAACCGAGCTCCGGGACGCAGGGGGGAACTTCAGAGAGAGGCTCGTTGAAACTGGGATTTATCGCAGGGAAACCTTGGCAAGTGAATCTTTTCTTTTCAGCCCTCGGGAATTACTCATGGGGAGCTACATCGGGAAGCCTGAAAGTCCAACTGCCGACTCGATGAGGCCGAGAGTCGGGAGAAATCCCCGAGAGCAGTTGCGGGAGAAACTGTCCCGACCCAACCATGCCGTCTACACCCCGAACAGGAGGCTGTCTTTCGCTGGGTAAGTTTATAACCAAACCACGTTACTGTCCGGAGGCGGTGGCGTCCAGCAGATAATGGTTCAATTTCTTGGCGGTTTTTTGTAACGTTAATTATTAAGCTACACGTATCCTTGTCAGCTCAACCGTTCACATACATATGCCAACATGTAGATAGTAGCTGCCTCTCTAAAGGATATTGGATAAAGACAGAACATTCTAGAGACTATAGCAATATTATCAATGTGTGAACCAGAATAATGGCTTCTAGTTCATATACATTAGGTGGGATCACAACAATATCTTTGAAGATGTGTTATTGGTTTCAGGTAGCATGCATCTACTCTTACATTATATTGTTTCTTCCTTTTTCAGGGAGCTGCCGGGCACAATGAGCGGATTCGCCATCGCCCCCAAGCGTCACTATCCCTTGCAGCAGCAAGGTGTCTCGTCAGTGGGAATCATACCGCCTCTCAAGTGGGATGGCTTCAAAAAGAAAAACATCCTCAGCCCCCGTAACTCCCCGGTTGGCCTCAGCCCAGTTACTGTGAAGATCGCCCGGCCGGACCACCACAGCTCTCCCAGGTCTCTACATTCACTTAGTCTGCCATCATACCAGTGTTTTTATAATTTTGGTCTATCGAGAGATGAACAACATACTTGTTGTTCACATTACTGTGTACATTTTCAAAGTATGCTTTCAGAACGTGTTATTAGTTTTCATATCCTGCCTTTAAGCTTTTTGTGTTAAGTATCTTTGACACTTTGTCAGTTACGGTTTGATACAACACTGGTGATTGTTGTTTGGTGCTTAGTAAAAGCCTGATTTGTTGGTTGTGTTGCTGTGGCTTTGCTGTTTTTGAATGTTAACTCTTACCAGAGCTTTTTTGTTTACTTCTATTGGTATTTAGATTGGACCATCTGAGTTGTGCAGGGCTCCCCAGGGCCCCTGTAGACCCCTGCTCCAGAGAAAGTGTGCTCAAGGTGCTGAAAGAAAGCCGCAAGAGAGTTGTTGAGGATGAGGACAAAAGCTTCACAACTGAGCAGGAAAGCAAAAGAAGGTACGAAGCTGAAAGACCCTGGTGTTATCAAACTGATTACCTTCTTACAGTATAAGTGACATCAGTCTGGTTAGCAAGACCACAGGAATGTAGTCTGCATTTGTCGTGATCCTCACCGTGTACATTGTAGTCATCCCACAAGAGTTTTTCACATTGTTCCCCTTGTCCTGGGATGATGTAACCAGATACAGATCACATGTTAACATCAAGTGTAAATGTAGTTTATTGTCCAAAATGAACATTGAGGCTAAACAGTTTTCAACTACAGTACACATGGTCAATACACTGCAACGCCACACAGAACAAAACAAGTATTAAAAAGTATGTTGGGGTTTATATAGACTTATCCAGAAAAATATCTTGGTGAACGATGTAGTCTGTGTTTTTGTGTGAAGCCCCTTTCAGACATGCACCCTTAATCTGATGGCAATTTATGAGAGAGATACTATCTGTAAGTGTTGCTGTCATGTCTGAGTGAACCCTTTTCGGCTTAGTGTTATGCGTGTTTGTAATCCTTTTTCATTTCCATAGACGTAATGATAGCGGTGGAAGTGCACACTCTGCTGTTGAGTCTCTTCTGCCCAACGGGGCGCCGTCACAGCTGGTCCCTAAGTAGGTTTAACTTTTCTGAAGTGACTGCAGTTTTACCACTGTTAAGCACAGTAAGAAGTATATTCTGAATGTAGGTGGAAATGCTTTCCTTTCCTCCCTCCAGGCCAGGAAATATGAAAAGAGGAATAACCTCACTTGCTGAAGACTCCATCATGAAGAGGTCTCGCACGTCCTCCATCAGCTCTGGCAGTGGGGTCCATGCTCTGAGAGGAACCCCAGGTTCAAGGAGAAACCCTATCCAGAGCTCCTACAGTTCTTCACTAGGCCTCAGTCAGGTAACACGTTCATGCTGCATTACAGTGCACATGGCCCTGCAAAGATAGAGTGGAGTTATTATTTATTTCCATGTTTACAATTGCAGTGGAAGAAGCGCTCAGCACCCAGCTCCCCTCTATCCAGTCCTGGATCATCTCGCTCTCAGACTCCAGAGGGAGCCTCCAAAAGACCCAGGTATGGCTTGGATGGTTTTCTGTTGGTCAGCCACATTTAATCTAATATTACAGTTTGTAACTTGTGGTTTCATTTTCCAGAGAGGACGACGGGCTGTCTCCGAGCTCCGCATCCTCAGTGAGGCCAGACCAGACAGCCTCAGACAAGGCACCTGTTACTTGTAAGTCCCATTTATCTCCAATGGCTGTCTTGTGTATTAAACAAATCACTTCCTCCGGCTTAAAAGTGCAGCTCTGCAGGAGATTATGCAGGACTGTTAATATTATCGACAGAACATTTTAATTAATAGTTAAAGCTGCATGAAGTTACTTTTCGCCAGTGGCAAATAGAGGCTACTTTATTTAATCTGAAGTAATTTCATGTCCCTCAAATAACTATCCATCTATTCCTTCTAGATACATTTTTGCATCACATTTTCCAACATAGAGTTAACCTGTGTGAAACTCATAACCTGATTAGCAGCAGTATCCCCGTGTTAAGCTGTTGACATAAGATGCATGTCAAAGCATCTTATGTCCGCAATCTCTTGCAAGTTCAACATGTTACCAAAAGTTAGGGATGCACTGACCTGCCTGAATAATAATTCAGATGCCTCAATTTGGGGTACACGGTGGTCGGCTTTTTACATCTAAAACGGCATTTACAACTGTCTCCAGTTAGTCTTGGAAAGGCAAACTGTTGTGCGTTTCATGATTTAAAATTATTTACAAGAGCACATTGTTCTTCATAGACCTAGCCTTTTAATTTTGCTCTCAAAGGGCACCAGATTGATGCGTTTCGCTTTAACATTTATAAAATGTACTTATTGGGAGTGTCTACCTTCCACTGTCACACATTCCTGTTGCAAACTTAGCCGTGTTATATTTTTCTTTAACTATATATCCAGTATGGTGACTATACACTATATTTTACTGATCCCCCATATCGGACCCCTAACCAAAACTGTGTTGGTTTGTATAGAAGTATATACTATGTTATGTCTTAAGTTGGATTTAGTTTCATTGTCCTTTCTATATTACAATGTTGCAGCCAAACTGACGCCAGGCCCCAAGGTCCCAGTCACTACCTCAACAGACTCTACTAGTAGTGGTGGAAAGAGAAAACGCAAGATCCAGCTGGTGTCCAGCAACCGGGATGATCACATCTCTCTGGTAAGGAGTGTCACGTCAGACTTCACACCCTCCAGAATTCCTTGTTTATACAGTCCCTGTGTTACAATTACCTCTTCTTAACTCCTGATGTTCACTGATTTGCAGCCCCCGCCTCCAGAGCTGGGCTACACTATCACTGTGAAAGACATAGATGAAGAGAAAAGAGCCGCCCTCAGCAAGATCCAGAAGGTCCTGGAGACGCCTGGTGAGTGGAAGCAGCCACAGGAATACACCGTTTACCTCATCTTCTTTAACTTCTGCACTTCTTTTTAAGTCTCGTTGCATTGTTACCCTCCATTCACACATACACACTCAAACACTGGAAAAGGGACAGGCTGCCATTAATTGATATTTCTGCTGCCCACAGCAGCTCAAAAGTTTAATTTATTTAGTCTTGCAATTGTGTAATAGATTTATTCTTCCTAATAGTAAAGCAATTGTTTACTACTGCTTGTTTCGAAGATGATGTTAAAGCATTTTTTACTGGTGTCAGGACCTTTTAGACTTGACAAGACTTATGTGGCTGTAAGCCACCACCCTGACTGACCTCCCTGTTTTGTCCTTGTTCAGCTACAGAGCCAGAAAAGTCTGCCTCTCCCCCAGCCACCATTACCACCCAGCTCGGCACCTCTTTCAGCTCCACCAACACAACCACCTTGAGCAGCCTTCTAGCAGCTCCTCTGCCCACAGCCTCCAGCTCTCCCATCCCAGTCATCAACCTGGATCCCAGTCCAGGCAGCAGTGTCAGCACGGCACCTGCAACCTCTAACCCACTGCTGGAGGCTCTGAAGATGAAGATAATTATTCCTTCTAGCACCACACCTGCTGCCAACACAGCTACAGGTACAATCGCTGAACTGAAGTTCTGAAGTCATCTATGCAATATGAACAGCCTCTGTAAAGTCACTTTGTAGGAGATGTGACTTTCTTTGTAATATAGCATTAGATTCATTTTAATTAATGTTTTGTTTCTAACCTTAAGAGCTCAAAACCACTGAGCAGTAGTTTCTACTATATTATACTGTACATTATATAGCAGGTTAAAAAGGACAAACACCAAAGAATAAAACAAACATGTTCACCATATGTACTGTTTGATTCTGACATTTTTTTCTTTATTTTTTGTCTGTAGTGCCTGCATCAACCACACCGGTACAATCCAGTGGCTTAACCCTGAAGGTTTCGACTACAGTGGTTACCCCACAGCTTCCTCCTGCCTCCCAGTCTCATTCCTCCTCTGCAGGTGTGGAGCAGCCCTCTGCCTTTTCTCATGTGCTGGGTCAGGTCTACAAGGTTTCCAGCAACACTCCACCTGTTACAGGAACAGGCCTGTTTGGATTGGCCAGTCAGATCAGCACCCCCGCTGCTTCTTCAGCTTCTTACCCGGTCACTGCCACTGCGACTGCTCCAGCCAGCAGCTCAGCGTCCGTCAGTAATGCCAACCCTCTGCTGGCTTCAGGGTTCAAGCCCATTTTTTCCGTCACCACTAACTCCACCTCCGCAGCTACATCAGCCACTGAGAGCAAACCTCCTGCCCAAAATTTCAAGTCCATCTTTGGAGCTGCCACTGCAGGTGCTGGCTTTGGACAGCCTCCACCCTACACAACTACAAACCCAGCTTCTACAGTTTCTTTAAGTAGTACATCCTCTATGTTTGGTGGATCTATAAGCAGCACCATGGTTACCCCATCTGGTTTCCCTGG
Source organism: Cyclopterus lumpus (assembly GCF_009769545.1). Classification (NCBI taxonomy): domain Eukaryota; kingdom Metazoa; phylum Chordata; class Actinopteri; order Perciformes; family Cyclopteridae; genus Cyclopterus; species Cyclopterus lumpus. Next base: position 7,220,978 of record NC_046979.1, read on the forward strand.
CATGACCAATGTCCCCACTTGCACAGCCTCCACTGGTTCCATCACCACAACACAGCCTGCAGTCCAGCCTGCTGGGAAATCCCTCTTTGGAAACTGGTCAGCAGCATCCACAACAAGTGCCAGCTCAGCCCCAGTGCAGGCCCCTAATAGAGGGAGCCCATTTCCATTTGGAACTGCTACCACAGTTGCTGCTGTTACCACAACCTCTAGCAACGGCGCCTTCTCTTTTGGTTCCACACAGTCAGACCCTCAAGCAGCAAACCAGAAGGTATTTCCCTTTGGCCAGGCAGCTCCTGGCCAGAACACGACCACTGCTTCATTTGGAGGTTTTGCCATTACCAACACGGTCTCTGCTGCTGCGGCTGCTGCTGCGGCTGCTGCTGCTGCTGCGGCTGCTGCTACTACTGCTACTACCCAGTCCAATTTTACCTTTGGAAAGTCGTCGTTTCAAGCACCGGTCACGCAGTCAACCTTTGGCTCCTCGGCGGCACCGGCAGCACAGTCGGCCTTTGGCTCCACGGCGGCAGCGCAGCTGACCTTTGGCTCCTCGGCGGCACCGGCATCAAAGTCAACCTTCGGCTCCACGGTGGCCACGCAGTCAGCCTTTGGCTCCACGGCGGCACCGGCCACGCAGTCGGCCTTCGGCTCCTCGGCGGCACCGGCAGCACAGTCAACCTTCGGCTCCACGGTGGCTACGCAGTCGGCCTTCGGCTCCTCGGTGGCACCGGCAACGCAGTCCGCCTTCGGCTCCTCGGCGGCACCGGCAGCACAGTCAACCTTCGGCTCCACGGTGGCCACGCAGTCGGCCTTCGGCTCCTCGGCTGGCACCGGCAACGCAGTCGGCCTTCGGCTCCTCGGCGGCACCGGCAACGCAGTCGGCCTTCGGCTCCTCGGCGGCACCGGCAACGCAGTCGGCCTTCGGCTCCTCGGCGGCACCGGGAGCGCAGTCGACCTTCGGTTCCTCGGCCGCAGCGCAATCGACCTTTGGCTCTTCGGCTGCAGCGCAGTCGACCTTCGGCTCCTCGTCCGTAGGGCAGTCGACCTTCGGCTCCACGGCCGCAGCGCAGTCGACCTTCGGGTCCTCGGCAGCAACCTCAAAACCGTTCTCCTTTGGAGGCAGCAGAGCAGCCTCATCCATACCAGCTTCTAACACCGCGCCTCCTCCTTTCCCTTTTGGGTCAACTGCTGTCACCAAAGCAACCAGCTTTGGGACCCCAGTTAAACCTGCATTTGGAGCCAGCGCCACTGGTTTTGCTTTTGGTGGCACCACTGCTCCCTCAGCTGCACCGAGCTTCGGTGCAGTAACCCAGACTCAGAGTTCCACCTCCTTCACATTTGGCAGTGCTGCTCCTCAGCAGGCTCCCGCCGGCCCTGCTCAACCAGCACCCAGTGGATTTAACTTCAGTGCTAGTATGCCAGGCCCCCAGTTTGGAACCCCAGTCTCCAATAATCCTGCACCGCAGATGGGAAGCTTCAACTTTGGGGCTGCTGCTACTGACAAACCTGCTTTTGGTATGTTTTTTGTTGTTGCTTGTTTATATTTTTAACCCAGGTATAGTGAGATTTCTAGAAGAAGCACGATAAGTTGGTAAATCTTGAGAGAGTATGTTATCTTGCAGACGGCCCAACACTCTGGGGCATCATAGTTCACTATTTACAGAAAACCTTTAAATTAGGATCACTTGTTCACATTGTATTAATAATTGTGCATGGAATCTCCCCTGTGGTCTAATTTTGATTTTTGATTTATTTTGATTCAGAATAGTTTTTCAAATGTCTAAAGATGGCACCATGTTCTGGCTACCACCTGGCAACTATTCACTAACATTTTTAATATGAAACACAAGTAGCAGTTCAGCAAACTGGTCTTCTTGCTGAAGGTCACTGTCGGACAGAGCAAAAAAGAAAAAGCAGAGTAAGAGATGAGAGCGCACACAGCTTTTTAACATTAATATTTAGAAAACACGTTTGTGTTCTGACTGAAATAAATTATTGGAATTATATGAATGATAATGGCATTTCATTCAAAGTTAGAGAATTTAAAATCCATCCTTATTCACAACGCTTTATAGGCACCAGTTTGGTACCTCCATGTTTCAGTGTCTGTGGCTTGTTGTGTTTAGTCCATTTCTACCCTCTTGGTCAGAACGATATTTTGATAGTGCTCAAAGGACCGGTCTACATTTGTTTTTGTCTCAATAGAATGTATTTGTGTATCTGCATGTATTTGTTTTATTCAAGTTATGTACTTATTCTTTCTGTGCAGGGACGTCTACCCCATCTTTTGGCCAGAGTGCTGCTGCTGCAGGTCCAATTCCCTTTGGAAGCCCTGGAACTCCAGTCCAAAGCTTCAACGCTGTTCCTTTTGGTAAGTTAAAGCTCTTTGTTTTTGATAGAGATGGCCATTCTGGAGCCCAGCTCAACCCTGGGCAACCAAAACGGCATGGTAACAGGATTAGTAGAAGCTGTTAGATTAAGAGCTGCAGAATCGCTGCAATATTTAAAACCGATCCATGGACCAAAAAGCTTGAAATATATTTTATAATTATTGAATAATAGTGCCGCTAACTTGGTGACAAATGCATCCTATTTCCTTTTAACTAGTTAACAATGAAAACTTCCTGCTGGTTAAGTACTGAGAGCTGAGCAAGAAACTGAGCTTTCTTTTAATGCGGGACGCAGCTCTGTTTTCAGGCACGACAACCTCACTGGTTTCCAATCAATGGCTGTGGTGGGTTATGTACTGCTTTGAGGAAAGAAATGTTAATTTTGATCGTAAAAATGAAATGCCCTGTTTGGTTTTTACCCACAGGGTCTCCAGCGGCACCCTCTTTTCTCTATTGGAGCCGGGTCAAAGCCAGCTGGAGCTCGCCAGAGGCTGCAGGCGCGGAGGCACAACATCAGGAAGAAGTAAACTGCTGCAGGCGTCCAGCACCGCTTTCAGAGGACTTCAGCCATTGTTGCTGTCGCTGCTGTGGTTTATCCGGCGAACATCGCTCTGTTATAAGCCCAACACTCCCAACAAGCAGGCTGACACCATGCCCTCTGCTTCCTTCCTTTCCCTCCTCCCTCCTCCCAGTGGGGCGTGCTCGTCCGGAAAAAAAACAGGAGTTAGAAAAAGCACACTGGCTTTATGAGTTAATGCTGCCTGGATGATGACATAACCCAGTAAGGGAAAGTAGCAGTGAGGAGACAGAATCCATAGCAATGTACTATACTTGAAGAAAGAAAAGACAATTCAATAGTTTGATTTTGAACAAAAGCATATCCAAAGTTCTTTTTTTCCTTTATAGTATGTGGACACTCTCTTTGGTTCGTCTTAAGGAGAAAGTTGAGTCAGGCAAAGACATTTATTTTTTTACGTGAAGCGCTCACTGGTTTGTATGTTACAGAATATTTTGAGTGCATTATCTGAATGAGTCGGAATAGGGTGAAACGCACGGTTTGATTCGGATAAGGTACACAACCATGCAGTGTAAATGTAAAGTTATGAGACGTTTGATTTTAAATTATTTTTTAATTGGCTCTCTGACCCTGTAAATGTGTTTCTGCACTTAAAAGGGCGATAAATGTCTTACGGTAGTTGGTGCAAACCCTTTTTTTTCATACTCTTTGTCATTGCAAGCATTCCCAGAGTCCTCATGGACGGCCTTCTTTTTTTGATAGTGATTGCCAACACTGATGTAATTAGCAGGTCAATATGTGATTAGGATGACTACTCTTAACTTGTGCTGACTAAACCAAAGCCAATTCTTCAACTTTATGCCTGTGAAAAGAATCTGATCTTTATCTCCTCTTTTAATCCTGAGACGTTTGTTTGTGCCAGACTACCTCTCTTTACTCCAGGCATTGATTCTGTTACTTCACCGAAAAGAAATCTGACCACATTGACTTAGATTTGACCTTTAACTGCTGTTATTACAGATGTACCTTTTTTCTTTTAAATAAATATAGTGAGTTTTTAAACATCTGCAAATCAACACATCCACATCTGGGATATCTCTATTATAATGGATTACACCACATTAACATAACTTACAAAAAAATACAGTGATTGCAGACATTCTCATGATGATCCAGGGATTTTTTGTCATCTCTAATGTCGACGAGTTGAAGAATATTGTTCAACAAACATGTCAGTAAAACGCTTTGTCGGCCGTCAGTTATTTTTATCAAAATGATGTCTAATCTTAAAAATTATACCTCTTGTGAAAAGTGACTGGTATCTGATGCAGTTTTTTGATGGTGAACTTTGAATGAATAAAAAAATAGATTTTTGGACATGAATGTTCCAATAAGAACACAAATTCAAACTTCACAGTCCATTCTTCTACTTATCTCCCATGATATGTCACTCGTGTTTACCAACCATACTACATACTAATATTAGCAGTATATTGTTTTTTTATAGTTGGTATACAAGATACCTTCATAGTTTTACTTGTCTGTACTGTTAACAGGTAATAGTGCAATATGCCCGATATACAAATAAAATTGAATTAAGACTTTAAAATGCTGTTAATACACTTTTAAAAAGGTGAATGTTTCTCCAGGATTTCAACAATTCTGTTTCTTTTCTTGAGATTTCTGAAGATTTTTTACCACCTTCAACATAAAGGGTTGTGAGCCGCTTTAGCATTGTTATTTAGTCTGGATATGGGCTCATTTTCACTGTGTTTAAACATAAGTTTACCGCTTTTGTTTTTAGAACACAAAACTTTATTGATATGGCTAAAACTAGCACATTTTGGCAATGAGTCAATTGTAGCGATTTGCATAATACAAAAGCTTCTGAAACAGTCATTGTAAAAGGACATTCAAATGCAATTGTAACAGTCATTTAATAGCCTAGAAAATCTAAATAAATAAAAAAATAATTAGGTATGAAACACGAGTAAAACCCCTCTGCAGTGTAAAAACCAAACGCTGATGGAGACCTGTCACAGACAATCTGAGAGGTTATCCTAAGGTGTCATAAAGTAGAAGATCATAAATTCAGTGATTTTAAAACCAACTAGTATTTTTAAATCAATTATTTGCCGGACAAGAAGCCAGTGTAAAGACTTTAGAACTGGGATGATGTGATCTACTTGCTTGGCCTTGGTTAGGACTCGAGCAGCAGCGTTTTGAATCAACTGCATGCTGTCAAATATTCTTTTTTTAAGGAGACATCTAAAGACACAGTAGAAGTCGAGTCCACTGAAGATAAAGGCCATGGTCTCCACAACATGCTGTGACATTGGTTCTTTAATCCTAGATATATTCTTACGGTGATAGACAAGACTAGATTTACTTTGTAATTGTCTTAATTAATGTAGACATTTAGGTATGAGTCCATGACTGCACCGACATATTGGCCTGGTCTGTGGTTTTATCATTTACACTTGAAGCTGACTTAATAATTTATTTTCGGCTCCAAAAACAACAACCTCAGTTTTGTCTTTATTTAATGATATTTTGAATGCTAATTGAGGTGATGAAAATGTGAACTGTTAACAGGTGTAGTTATTACAAATGTAAGGTAATTTAAAGGTAATAAATAAGTAAAAACAATAGGTACTATGGATAATATGAAATAGACATTGAAGGATACATGTGTATATAGGTGTATATTCAATCATTCAGGTACTACTACATTCTAGTAGATATATGTACTCATTAAAGAAGCTGACTTATTCCACCCGTCATAGTTTAAACAAACAGGTTTAGCAAAGATACAGTTTTGTTTAGTTTTCTGCTCTTGCAGGGCACCAATGTTCCAGTCCGTTACGTGGCAGTAAAGGTGGCTGCCTCGGTTTGCCGGTAAACATTTAAATCGACGAAGAAGAAAACGCGCAGCTATTGACGCAGGCGCAGTGGCCTCAGTTGCAAATAGTAGCCAAGTAAAGACGTTAGCAGTTTAAAGTACGTGGCATAATACTTTAGGCATGGAAGTAGCAGCGCTGTTCGCCGTAACCCTGTTTACTGGGTGCACTGGTAATGCTGGTTGCATTAGCGGTGGCGCGACGGAAAGAAGAAATAAGGGAGGAAATAGAGCAGGCGGCGGAATTTGCCGGTAAGAGACACGTTAGCTAACGTAACTGTAGCCGACGCGATGAGTCAACAACTCTGAATCTCACTATGTGGTTTTTGACACCTTGAAACACTCACGAATACCGAAATATAGACACACACTAGTGCATTTATTCATAACGAGTGTGAACACCGGGAGGTGTCACGTCACCTGCTCGTTCACGCGGATTTACGAAGCGAGAAACTAAAGCAACTTTAAGCGACTGTCACCGTTGGCCAATGGGCAAAGGTTACACTGTAGGACCAATAGGGTGTTTGCTTTGTGTCTGGTCATTAACTATTAATTATGTTAACGTGGATGGAAAATTGTAATATGGTTCTCTTGGACCGTTCTGAGCTTCACAACGGTTGGAGAAAGTCCTCTTTATGAATAGTAGTTTTTCTGTGAAGGGTTTGCTTTGTACTTGGTAAACAAAACGCTGCACAATAGTTCAATCCGATTGACAATTGAAAGGGCAGAAGGAGACAAAGATCCATCTGAGCAACAGTTAAATAAGAGTAGAAGATATCACCAGTTATTGGGAAAATAAACTGCAAGCTTAGCTTCAAAAAGTGAGAAGATTTAAATAGGAACAGGTTCTTGTTTCAGTGCATCTGTGCACAATAGTGCAGCCTAGAATTAAAAGGCAAGTTGTTGCTTTAGGAAAAGCTATTCTTCATACTTTGACTGAAAAATGTTAGTGTCTGATGTCATTCATATTACTCCAGAGGCTTGTTACCGAATGCTACGAGATCCAAAATCCATGTCATCGCTATGTCCGTCACCTCCTGTGTGTCAGAGACCTTCTACAACAGTGACACGATTTTAGTTGAGTTCAGTAATCTCGTTATTCAAATGTATTTGTGTAATCTCAGCCTGTTTTCTTGTGTCTTCCAGCAGTAGGCAGTGTTGTGAAGGGCCCTGCATCCAAGAAACCAAAGCAGGAGAAGCAGCGCAGCCGTAAGGATAAAGCTACACAGCACACTTTTAGTCATCAGTTGTTGGCGTCCTCACTGAAGGTAAAGTGAAGCACACAATGATGCTGTAAAACACACACGAGTAAGAGCCTCTGAGCACAACGAGGATTGTTGGTCAGGGACATGTTTATAGTTATGAACGCCTCAGAGGCCCCCATTGTTAGTGTTTCTGTGAGTCTAACCTCATTGATGGATTGGGGTCGACAAATTGTTTGAGGCATCTCAATTTTATGTTCAAAATAAACATTAAATACTAAATCGATTTAAATTGCCTCCAAAACTGCACCGTTACAGGACATTCTCTTAGTCAAAAATGAATGTCAGTATATATCCACTTTATCTGCTTTACTTTCAAAATTGAGAGCTTCAATAAAGTATCTATCAATATGTCTTCTTAACACGTGCTGAAGAACTTCCACAGTCCACACTCACTTGTAATTGAATGCATTGATTCATTTAGATGGACCTAATAAACTGGCAACTGTATTTGTGATGCATTTTTTTAAAAAGGGATCAAATGGTGTCTTTCTTCAGGTTCCTTCAAAGTAATTATTTTAAAGTATGTTTGTGTTGATGTACATTTCAGAGCCACAGTGCGAATGTGACGTGCCTGGATTTCAGTAGTAACGGGAAGTACCTGGCGTCATGCTCTGAAGACCGCACCGTCCGCATCTGGAGCACCAAAGACTTCCTGGATCGGGAACACAAGTGCCTGAGGGCCAATGTGGAGCTGGATTGCGCATCACTAGTCCGCTTCAGCCCAGACTCCAGGTCTCTTGTGCAGACCCTCCTTGACATAAAGCATTCCTTTTCTATCTTCAAACTTCCCTTAATTATCGGAGCCAAATGCCTAAACTTAACCAACGTCAGCTGTTTAGATTTTTTGTCTTGATTTGTTGGGATTATTTCTTACAAACTCTTGACAGCTACTCGCGAAATCAGGATTTTGTGTGTTGGCCTGCAACTTTAAAATGCAGACTGTTTTAATACACACCAGTAATAAAGATAAATCCAGATCAGAATTCTGCGTTTGTTAAACAGAAATGGTGTTTGTTCAATTTGAGGTAATTTTTAGATAATCCCACCACCTCCTTCACTGAGTCACCTGTTTTTACTGCAGGGCATTTATCACTTGGTTGGCCAATGGAGACACCATCCGAATCTTCAAAATGATCAAAAAGGAGGACGGCACTTTGTCCTTCAAAGCTGCTTCTGAGGACTTCCCACAGAAACACAAGGCCCCCATCCTCAACATTGGCATTGCAGAAACAGGTACACGCAAAATGTTTTAAAGGGATAGATTGGATTTGGGGGATTTCTTGAAGTGTGAGGTACCATAGTCTGTGTATTACTACCTACAGTAGATTGCGGTTTGCACACTCCCAGTTTGGAGAAATAGACCGTATCAGCAAGGAAGGAAAGGATTGTACTGCTGTGAACAGGGGCAGCAAGTGTAAGCAGTGAACATAGCGAACACTGAAAGTGATATTTATTTATTTATTTATTTATTTATTTATTTTTTAAGTGGCTAAATCGGGTTTTCTGCTGCCCCCGTCCACAGCAGTACATTGCTTTTCTCCTGTGCTTGTATTCCTGTCTGTTTCTCCAAACTGGGAGTGTATTATAGTCAATACATTATGGTATATATGGTACTTGGTATAGGTTATGGTTCTTCTTTAGTATGCAACCATTCAACATATACGATTTAGTTTCTGTCCTTCATTCATAGCTTCTGTCCTTCAGTCATAGCTCTTCCACACATGACTAGGCAGCCAGCTGACATGATTGATTTGTTCTTCACATCAATAAACATGACACTACATTATTGTGGTATGTTTTCCATAAATTAAATAAATAATTAAGTGGAAGCATGTAGATGTTAAACAAGAGGATGGAACATGTACATGTCACTAATTCCCCCGTGACTTGTAAACGCACATCAGTGAGCTAGTGCTGCAACGGTAATTAATTATACTCGTACTACTAAAGTCTAAAAAAACATGTAATGCCAAGATGACCTGATTCTTTGTTTCTTTACAGGCAAGTTCATAATGAGCGCCTCCACCGACACCACCATCCACATCTGGGACCTGAAAGGAGACATACTGGCCTCTATCAACACCAACCAGATAACCAATTCTTATGCTGCCGTCTCCCCATGTGGCAGGTCGGTCCCGCCCCCTGCCATTGCTGCAAATGAAAACTGATCTCTACAAAGTGATACTTCCTTTTAAGGAAGTTTTCTCTTCAAGTATGATGTAGAAATGTAATCGGATCGAGTAATGGCATCAGTTGAACATACTTTTGCTTCAGGAGGCACTCAAAACCTATTATTAACTTTCTTTACGTTTTGTTTAACTTTTAAACTGAATTACATTTACTTGTCATTTTCATCAGCAGACGAGATGTATTCAGCCCTTCATTTGGTTTGAGAACAGTTGGGATTGATACAGGGCTGAATTTGGACTGCATTTGTGATTCTCAGTTACAGTACTTCTGCAGTATACTCTGCTGAGCAGCCGCATCACGATTTAAAATGTTACTTTTCCAACAACGGATAAAAAAATAAAAATGAAATCCTGTGTGACTTGCGTGGTGCTGTAATTGTGTGTGCCTCTCTGTGTCTCAGGTTTGTAGCGTCGTGTGGCTTCACTCCTGACGTGAAAGTGTGGGAGGTTTGCTTCGGGAAGGGAGGAGAGTTCAAAGAGGTGGCGCGAGCTTTTGACCTGAAGGGCCACTCGGCAGGAGTTCACGCATTCGCCTTCTCCAATGACTCTCGCAGGTAAATAAAGGCTTTTCTGATTACAATACAAAGATGGCCCACACGGTTGTGACCTTGAAGGAATAGTTCATCAATTTGGGGGAAACCTCTATTTGCTTTCTTTCTAGTACTCACTCATGTCTGTACACTAAATATGACATTAGAGCCAGCTGAATAACTTGGCTTACTGTAGATTAGTCTGTAAACGGGGAAACAGCTGTCCTTGCTCAAAAAGTTCAAAAATACACTTAGGTTTTTGTATGGATTAAAGAAACCAATATAACATGTTAATAATTAATAAACTTCAGAGTTGCTGGTAGGCCGATTGCAAATAAATCAATCAAATAATCTCTGTCCTCAGCATCTCTTGTTTAATATGTAACGAGTATCCTTTCCTTTTACTCATTAGAATGGTAACCGTCTCCAAAGACGGTACGTGGAAGCTGTGGGACACAGATGTGGAGTACAAAAAGCAGCAGGACCCCTACCTCCTGAAGACGGTTCCCTGTGCATCGTCTGAAGGCAGCCTGGTGGCCTTGTCTCCGGACGGACGTGTAGTGGCCATCAGTGACGGCTGTAACGTGGCCATGTACAGCGCCGCCACCGGCCAGCTGGAGGAGGAGCTGCACGGCGTCCACAGCGAGGAGATCAACGACCTTAGATTTGACATTAACGGGCGCTTCTTGGCGTGCAGCGGCGACAAAGCCATCCGACTGTTTCACAACACCCCGGGCTACCGGGCAGCCATCAGAGACATGCAGGACATGCTGAAGAAGGCCCAGAACGAGGCCATGAAGCAGAGACTGCAGAAGCAGATCAGTGACGCTCAGAGCTCCCTGGACACTGTGCTGGCTGCTCCAGTTGACTAGAAGAGAGGACTCTGACTGCTAATCTTTTTTTTAACCTCAACTCTGCCGCTCAACAATCTGGTCCGGGAATAATGGAATTTGCATGCTGTTTTAATAAAGATGATCTTTTTATGGAAAAATAAAATAGTTGTTCGGGTCTTTTTGTCCCGTTTCATTTCCAATAAGTTTGTTCTCTACTGTGTCTGTTTTTTTAATATTTGCCTTTTGCAACTTTCAAGTCGGACTCCACTCAAATGTGTTTTGCCTCTTGTTCATTTAATCTGCTGAAAGTTTCTCTGCGCTCACCTCTTTCATTACATCCCAGAAACTTCCACGGGTGTGACGTGTAAACTTTATTTATTCTTTTACCTTTACTTTTCTAAAGATATTCCAATCTTTTTAACAATGGAGCATCACACATCAAATTCCATTCATCTAAATCTATGATATTTAGTAACCTGGCCAATAAAAATTAAAATGAGTGTAGTAGAAGTGATACATTTATCATTTAGCTTAACTGACCCTTTAAAATTACATTAATAAAAAAGACCATCTACCACCTAAAGGCTGTAATTCTTACATGAGAAGATACGCTCTCCAAGAAACTTGTAAACCTAAAGTAGAATCAACACTACACATAGTGGTTTTAACAACTGCCACTTTATTTTTTACCTGTTAGCTAAATATATGATATGATATTCTATAATACAGGTGTTTACTTTTAATACTTCAAGTACATTACTGTAATTTTATTTTAAATTCAGGACTTTCTTTTTTTGCAGACAGTATTTCTACTTTTACTTTATCATTATTATTATTGTTGTTAATAATAATTGTATTTTTTTATATTGTCCAGTTTTCTGTAACACTTCTGTTTTTCTGTTTTGCATTGTTCAATAAAGTTTTTGCGGGGGAGTGAAAAAAATGGGTTGACCCGGAAGTGGTAACCGCGCAGAGAGACGCACGTGTTTTCCTGCTGCAGCTGCATGGACTGAGGTTGTGAGGAGATGTCTACAGAGATGGTGGCGCTCACCGTGACAGCACCGGGTCCGGTCAAACAGGCCGGAATCCTGCAGCAGAACCGGGTCTTCCTCGACTTCTTCTGGGACTTGGCCAAACCGGACCAGGAGGCCCGGCTAAAAGCGGTGGAAAACCTCATTCAGTACCTGAAAACCAACACCAAGGTGAGGCAGATCACGAGTAGCTGTGCGTGAACCCAGCGTGGTCATCCTCTGAAGTTGGGATAAGAACAGTAATAGTTAGTAGTACTTACAGTTGTAACGTCAGCAGTGGTACTTCTCTCCTCAAAGTAGTTGTAGTAGTGTATAAATACTCCGTTACGAGTAAGTCCTGCATTCAGACTCTTACTAGGTAAAAGCAAAAAGTACTAGCATCAACATGTACTAAACATACTAGGAGTAAAAGTAACTTTACTTATTATGCAGATTGCCTCATTCCTCAATTTTATATATTTATTATTGTATTATAATTATTGATGCACACATGTTGCAGCTGGTAAAGCTGGAGCCTATTTGTATTACTTTAATATATAATTTCTTATTTGATTTATATTTTCTATTAATAATCTGAATCTGAGAACTGACTTGTAAATGTAGTGAGTGTAAAAGTAGAAGTACTTCATAATTGTACTTAAGTATCTTACTTGAGTAAATGTATTTGGTTACATTCTGCCACTATACTATGACTGGTATATTATTATTATTCCCATACTGGGTAGATTAGCAGTATAGTACTACTTCATATCATATAAACACATCATGTTTATTTATGTAATAGTAAAATGTAACTGTAGTGGAGCACCAAGTACGATATTTCCCTCTGCAATGTCATTTTGTATAAATGATAAATTAGCAGAAAATATAAATATTAAAGCAAAGTACATGGATGTCATAACTGTACTTATGTACATTCCACATCGGCTAGTAACTACAGCTGTGAAACGGAAGTAAAATATTTCACTATGAAATTTAATTACGAAGTAGCATTAAATGGAAATACTCTGGTACTATAAGTTGTTTTATAACATAACCAGGAAGTTATTCTATAAACTCTCTGAACCCTGTTACGTATCTGTGTGCTGCAGGCAGATGAGTTGGAATACACCTTTAAAAGGCTGGTGGATGGACTGGCTCACACACGAGAGACGGCGAGACCTGGATTCAGTCTGGCTCTGGGACAGGTGAGTGGAGACGATTGCCAAAACCAGTTTAAGCAAAATTCATCTGCACAAAATTATGTTTCCGCCTGGCTCTCATTTTCAGATATCTGTGTGAAATAATCTCAAATCAAAGCTCCACTTAGTGGCCTTTTCAGCGAGTTCACCCACGACTCCCGAATCTTTATCTTATCTATGAATGCAAGACTTTGCAGTGGATTCTGAGCTGCAAACCACAAGTGATGCATTAAAGCAGTGAGCGCTCGACCATGAGTGTTAAGAAAAGGCTCGAAGCACCAAGTAATTGAACATTTATTGGCCTAGCGTGACACACATTTTTGTTTTTCAGGTCTTGTGTGCATTTGAAGACATCCCTTTACAGAGTGTACTGGACAAAATCAAAGTAAAACACAATTTGCTGACGGTGAAAAAGGTGAGTGCTTTAATTTTTACTCCGTAGTCTCCAAAAGCTTCACGAATGGGCTCTTGATGTCGAGGTCTTTGCTTTTTTCCCCCCCAGAAACTTTTGAGAAATGCTATGTTTGGAAACTTGTTTGGCGTCCTCGCCATTCATCAGTCCAGCCGCATCTCTAAAGTAAGTAGTCTTTTATTTCTTTTAATAGAAAGGGTTCAGATTGTTTTGTTTGCAGGATAAAAAGGGAGAGCTCATGCCTGAACCAAAGCCGACATGTTTTGTGGAACAATTCTTCTTGAGCTGCGGACTCTAATGCGTGTGACGGTTGTTGTGTTCTCTAAACTCTCGTTTTGTGCTTCTTCAGGAGCCGCAGGTGGTGTTGGGATGTGTGCAGCTCCTGCAGAGCCTCACCCAACACAGACAACACCTGAAGGACCTGCCCACTAAGACCATGACGGACATCCTCAGCGAGGTGATACAGGGTTTTGATTTGCTCTTGTCCATAGTCACTACAGGGAACTTTTACCTGGGTTATGAAACCCTGTTCTTGTGGTTTGGTTCTTTTATTTCTGCAAACTAAAAGAACACATCCTTCCTTCGTTCTCCTCTCATAAACTGATGTGTATATCCGGTCCGTCAGATCCCAGAGGAGGTGTTTGAGGAGGTTCTGCTGAGCGCCCTAAAAACTGACCTGGCATCAGCCTTCAGCACTCCGGAGCAGCTGCAGCTGCTGCTGGTAGCACTGCAGCGCTTTCCACAAACTCTCAAACCCAAGAAACTCAAGAAGCTGCTGGGCTCCTCCACCATCATCAACGCGGACAACATCCCCAAGTAAGAACGCCGCGATTGGTTAGGGGTTGTCCCTTTCATGCTGTTCCCACCAAATGTAAATCCCATATTCATGTTCCTTGTGCAAGGTGCAAAAGAGAGGAGGGTCTTAACTCCATGTAGATCCATGCAACAAAGTCCACCTTTCCACCATTTATTTCTGTCGTCAATGAGCACTATTGCCGCTTTTGTACGTGTTTATGGAAGTGCCACATACGAAGGAAAACCAATGGCCTTCGTGTCTGGGATCACAACTTCATTCAGAGGCGCACACACAGGTTTATGGGTGTGTCAAATAATTTAATCAAAAAATGTTCACTGCAAGTCACACATGCTGAATTCATCTGATTTATTACAGCAGTATGAATCGCGCTGTTAAATAATTTGCTTTGCGCTTGGTGAGAATACGACACGTCCTCTCATTTAATCATTTTGTGAACAACTCAAAACACAATGTATGCTCCGTTTCCCGTACTGCACCTGCTGTGGGAAATCTAAGCAACGTGTGATGGCCGTCTGTGGGTCAGTGGTTAGCAGGTCCGTCTTTCAATCTGGATCGTCGGTACAATCCCCGGCTGTGCTAGCCCTAGTCGATGTGTCCTTGAGCAAGACACTTAACTCTGAATTGCTCCCCGCTGTGTCTATTGTGTATGATTTGTAAGTCACTTTGGATGAAAGCGTTAACTAAATGTAATGATGTTGTCTGGCAGGTTGACGGAGGTGTTGAAGATGGCGGCGGGCTCGGTGAAGAAGGAGTGTGTCCTCCCAGCGGTGGTCCTGGACCTCCTGAAGCTCTCTCTGAAGGAAGACAGCTTCCAGCTCTTCTGGAATAACGCCATCATCAACGGCATGTTAAAGGAGCAGCCGGGGCCAGCTCAGTGAGTGCAACAAGGGACTAAGACATTGAACCTTCATCCAGGACTCGGGGCAATTCTCAACTACATTAAAAAAAAAAAATCAGCTGCCCGTGTTTCCTTTAACAGGCACTTCAGGATTACATTACATTACATGTCATTTAGCTGACGCTTTTATCCAAAGCGACTTACAATAAGTGCATTAAACCATGAGTCCAAACTCAGAACAACAAGAATCAAGCAAGTACAATTTCTTCAATAAAGTTAAACTACAAAGTACTATCGGTAAGTGCCATTTAAGTGCTACTGAAGTGCTATCGGTAAGGGACATTTAAGTGCTACTGCGGCATTTAAGTGCTACCTATTCAAGGTATAGTCGAAAGAGATGTGTTTTTAGTTTGCGCCGGAAGATGTAGAGACTTTCTGCTGTCCTGATGTCAATGGGGAGCTCGTTCCACCAATGAGAAGCCAGCACAGCAAACAGTCGTGATTTAGCTCGAAGTGAAGGAGCTACAAGCAGATTGGCAGAAGCCGAGCGAAGTGAACGGGCTGGGGTGTACGGTTTGACCATGTCCTGGATGTAGACTGGACCCGATCTGTTCGCAGCACGGTACGCAAGTACCAATGTTTTGAAGCGGATGCGGGCGGCCACCGGTAACCAGTGAAGGTCGCGGAGTAGTGTGGGTAAATTTCGGGAGGTTGAAGACCAGTCGAGCTGCTGCATTCTGGATGAGCTGTAGAGGTCGAATGGCATTAGCAGGTAGACCTGCCAGGAGGGAGTTACAGTAGTCCAGCCGTGAGATGACCAGAGCCTGGACCAGAACTTGTACCGCCTTCTGAGTGAGAAGGGGTCGGATTCTCCTGATGTTGTACAGCATGTACCTACAGGAGCGTGTTATTGCGGCAATGTTGGCAGTCAGGGAGAGTTGACTGTCTGGATTACATTCTTCTAACATGTACCATGTCCTGTTTGTATCCAGTTACCTGAGCTTCCGCCTGCTGGGCAGCGCCCTGCCTCTTCTGTCGACCGCCCAGCTGAAGGACGTGTTGTCTGGAGAGGTGATGATCCAGTACGGGGAGCATGTGGTGTCTTCTCAGGTCAGTGGGCTCAGACAGCTTTTTAAGTGGAGGCGAGCATACATCCAAGTGTGTTTTGCGATGGGATCCATGTCAAATGCAGAGTTGATCTTACCATACTTAATAATATTGTCCTCAATGGCAGATGGAACTAGCCATTTATTAATCTTAAAATGTACTCCATCTTGTCTGTTGTCTCACCAAGACGACCCTAATTAAAAGTCTTCTAACCTTCCCTTATTTTAATGCAAGTAAATAGTTTTGACGATGGTAGCTTGATATTGATCAGGAGTACTTAAAACAATGTGTTATTATACTAATTCAATTGAGTATGAACCCATTATTACTGGTGAAAAGAGAAACTGAGCGGCAGGTGGTGAATGACACAAATGCAACCATAAAGTATTTATTGACGACTAATATGAATCTCGTCTATTGTTTTTCCTCTCCTAGAAACCGGACCGCTTCAAGCTGGTCCCGGAGATGGACACCTACGTGTCGGACTTTTTGCAGGGCTGTCAGGACGCCGACAAACAGCTGGCAGTGATGGTGGGCTTCTCCTCGCTGTCCAACCAGGGCTACCCAGTGGTGCCGTCGGTGTGGCGGGTGGTGCAGCACCTCCAGCCAGCGGCTCTGCAGCAGTACGTGGAGTGGCTGAAGGACATGTTCCTGCAGCCTCAGCTGGACAAGCTGCTGGAGTTCAGCACTCGCAAGCAGAAGGACAATAAGGAAGGAAAGGAACAGTGAGTGTATTCGGCTGTTGTGTTGTTAAGCAGAGTGTTTATCTCTCTGGATGGGAACTGGGTGTAACCGTTGCGCTTTCCGTCCTTCAGGAAAGAGAACTCCATAATCCGCCTGAGGAGGTGGGTTGTTTCTCGGCTCTCCTCGATCATTGACAACCACCAAGTGAAGAAGGAGGAGGATCTCATCATGGGTGTGGCCAGGTGAGACCTGCCACTATTTGAGCAAAGTCTCGGTGTTGGTGTTGTTGAAGAGAAGGCCGTCAGCTGGTGTTATTTCTTTTCCAGGTTTGTCTTTTTCCACGCATTCTTCAGTGCCAAGAAGGCCTCGTCCAGCATCCAAGAGACAAAGGGGACGCTGTCTGTCCCACTGGATGATAAAACCAAAGGAGTGCTTGTCAATTCTTTCTTTGGGTGAGAGCTGAAGTACTCTATTCTGCCCTGTTTTGTCCAAAGAAAGTCCATGTGACTTGTGGTGTCACTGCTGCCTCACTGACTTTCTGTCTATCCGCCCTCCTCCAGACTCCTCCTGTCCATGCACCACCTGCCTCTGGACGACGACCCGGCCGAAGGCGTGGCAGTCAACCAAAAGCGCACGCTGGGCGTCACAGCCGACGGCACCATGTGGATCTACCACCTGGCCCAGTACACTCAACTGCTGCTTAGCCAGCCGAAGTTGGTCAACCAGCCCCTCAGCCCCGAGCAGAGAAAAGCCTGGGACAGGTAGGCCCACAACAACAGCCACCCACATGAATGTAGTCACACAGGTTTACGGATAATTGAATTTATTACAACTGGGATCTTGTTTTCGTTCTTTGGGTCATCATTTCTATATAACAACAACACAGAAGTCATGAAAGTAATTTCTCGTGCTACTGACGAAAGTAAAGTGTTTGAATCTGGCTCTACACGTGTGTTCTTGCAGCATGATGGAGTCGGTGGCAAGCCTGAAGAAAAAGGCAAAAAAAGGCCCGACAGCAGGGAACGGCGCGTTCCAGCAGCTCTTCCTCTTGGTCGGCATGCACCTCTTCAAGGTACGACATACTACCAGAGACGGGACTATCGTAGTACTGTTGCTATTGCAGCCTGAATGATGTACCGTCGTTAATTTCCGAGCAGCAAAACAACCGCTCGTTGACATAAAAACGTTCTCCTCGAAGGCCCCAGAAGAGCTGCTGGACATCATGAGGGACCTGCAGAGCTGCGTGGACATGGCTCTGGCGAAGAAGGCCAAGAAGAAGAAGAAGAAACAAGGTGAGGCCTCATGCACGATGGTAATGCAGCAGTACTTTTAACGTACAGGATTTCTTATTCACGTGCTTATATTACAAGCGTGCCCTCTCCACCAACTGACATGCACGTCTTTGCTTCTGTTTTAGAATAAATTAAAGCACCTTTTATGTTTCATGGTATAATTTTAATTCCGGCTCCCAAGTTTTGTGGTTTTGGTCCGCTTTCACGTGTGTTTTGTAATAAAAAATATGAATCCGTTACTATGTGTTTTTAGTTTCATTCCACCACTAGTTTATAGCTTACAAATACTGCTTTGAAGTGTACGAATGTGCGTTTGCGTTTTCCTTTTGGTGCAGCCACCGAGCAGCAGGAGGAGGAGCCTGAGTGGGTGGAGGTGATGGTGGAAATCCTGATGGCCCTGCTGTCCCAGTCGAGTCGACATATCAGACAGGTCTGCAAAACGGTCTTCTCCTCCATCTGCCCCCATGTCACTGCAGAGGCCCTCACCGCCATCTTAGACGTAAGTAGCGCATACGATCTCGGCACCTGACGTCACTGATGTTTGTATAAAAAAAATTTGGAAGACTGTTTTGTATGAACATAATGCATCAGTAAAAACAATCACAAGATGAAATGACTTGTATTCTTCTGGAGCTTTCAGTCATATCTTCTGGCCTTCATCAGGCTGTCAACCTGCTGCCACTAGGAACGGAACCAGATAACTGTCATAAAATGGGGAAATGTCTTGTTTGGAAGCTTTTTAAGTGATTGTAATGTGTTTAGGTCCTGGACCCAGAGAAGGATGACCAGGAGGACGGTACTGTGGTCGTCACTGATGACAACAAAGCCCGGAAAAAGAACGCAAATGAGGAAGATGATGAGGAGATGGAGGTCAGTTCCTCTTTTGCTTATTCACAATTTGTGCTGCTGCCTGTCTTGACCAGAACTCTTGAAAACTAATCTCAATCTCAATGGGACACATCCTGTTTAAACAAAGTTTAAAAAAACACCTTGTAATGTATATCTTGCTGATGTCTTTTATGGTATTCTGATTGATTTTTTTTCCCATTTATTCAATCAACAAAATAAATGCATTGTTTACTGTTACACTTTATTTTTTATTACTAATTTTGCAATCCTAAAATGTGTGGTTATGGCTCTGATAGGATGACAAGTCTGGCGAATCAGATGACTCGGATGAGGATGATGGTGATGATGCAATGGAAGAGGATGATGATGATGAGGAGGAGGAAGATGATGAAGAGGGGGAGTTGGCAGTTGTGGACCAAAGTTTCCGCTTGGAGCTGATGAAGGTCTTGCAGCAGCAGAATGCTCTGGTGGGTTTTCAGGCGTGGTCTCCATGTGGTTTCTGTGATATGCCACACATGGGCTCTGGAGATTACCAGTTATACCCCAGCATAAATGTCTGGCACTATTGTACCACTATTGTAAGTTTTTAGGTCATCGGCTGAAATGTAATGTTAGGTCAGGGCAGCATGTCGTCAATTGAACAGAGTACCATTTACTGCAGCTGCTTATATATATTTAATTTTCTAATATTGTAACCATGCCGGATAAAATGAGTCTTGTCGAGACGTTTTTAAACGTGGTAAACAACAGCATGATCCCAGTTTATGTTGTGTTCAAGTCCTCTGCTGTGTCGTATATATATTCAGGCCACAGAGGAGGACGGCAGCGACGACGACGATCTGGATGATGACGCCATGATGAAGCTGGATAAGGGCCTCGCGGCGCTGTTCTCGGAGCAGAAGAAAAAGAGCCAAGCCAAGAAGGATGAGAAGACAGAATTACAGAAAGAGAAGGCGCTGGTCCGAGACTTTAAGATCAAGGTAACTCATCCAGCACTTATACTTGTTTTCCTGTCACGCCCAGAGTCAGATAGTCGGACTGATATCAGTTTCATCTCTGTTCAGTACGGAAATATCTCCAGGACATGGTTAGCCTAGCGTAGCACAAAGATGAGAGGCTGGGGCAAATTGCTGGCCGAGCTCCATCAAATGGAGCAAATACACATTCCATAAGCCTCAACGCTGCATCTCCCTCACCCATTTGGCTTGTTGTAGGTTTTGGACCTGGTTGAAGTGTTCGTGGCCCGGCAGGCTGGCAGTCCGCTTGTTCTGCGTTTGGTGGAGCCTCTGCTCACCATCATCGACAGAGGAATGAACTCCAACAGTGACCAGCAGGAGCAGGACTTCCTCCGCCGTGCTGCAGATATCTTCAGGTAACGCTGAGGATTCACAGTGTCTGTCAGTCACTCACTTAATGTTTTTTTCCCCCTTTTTTTATTGTTTTGCTTTTGTTTGTTCTCTGCTAAATCTGCACGTCTGCCTCCGAGTTGTATTTCAGAGATATCAGGAATCTGAGGTGGGGACAATGTCTTCCACTTGGAGATATCAACATCTGGCAACATGGCCTCAACGCCTCCTTCGCTGGCAGTTACATCTAAATAAAATCAAAATGAATGACTTTTTTGTCTTCAGGAACCAGCTGTGTAGGTCCAAGGTTTACTGCAGGACTGCCGGTGACAGACAGGGGGAGCTCCATGACCTGCTGGAAAAACTGATGGCTAAAACCCAGAAACTGTCTGACTCCTCCGTCTGCCTCTACTACTTCAGGTACAGCTTACTGTGTTAATGATGGAGCTGAGTCGTAAATTAGACTAAACTCTCTCAAACACCATGATACTCCTATGTGGGGGGAAAAAAGGTGTGTGTGTGTGTGTTATATTAGATATTTAATGATCCTGTAATGTTGCTTTTGCTTAGAAAGCCTATTACATTCCCACCCCATCCAACATATTTTTCATTGTTTGTGAACACACTCTACCTCTCCCAAAATGTACAAAGTTACCAATCTTAAAAAATTGTAGATGGCAGAAGAAAGAATATTGGGCTGATGTATGTTTTGTAGTCCATCCCAAATTAAAGGATGAACAAAAGCACCCTACACATGCATGGCTAAACAATCTTAAGATCTACTTTCTGGCCTTTTCTGAGCTTTTGGATGCACCTCGCAGTCCTCGTGAGCAGATTGGCCTACCTTTTTTAGGTGTTGAAACCTTCTCCCACTGAAAAGTTTGGAACCAGCAGTTTTAGTTACTATTACTATTTTAACGAAGATAAAAACAATACAATTCATACTCCAAATGTTTTATTTACATTTCGCAAATACAGTGCAGAAAAGCAAAAGTGACCCTCAACCCTTCCCCAATGAATGGTGATATGTTCTACTCTTATTGAACTGTTGCTCAGATGGATGTTTGACCATCTCAGTGTTTTAGTTCTTAATGTGCAAAACAAAGATCCAAGGGTCAAGACTGAAATGATCTGTCCTGCAGTGCATCTCTGTACGTGGTGAAAGTGCTGCGAGGAGCTCCACCTGCTGGAGCCAAAGAGGAGCACAGCGCCGATGGGGCTGCAGCAAGTGACGTATGTTTCCACAGACTGATTAATTTGTTTTGTTAGTTCATTCACAGCTTGTTTTCATCTAATATTATGTCCAGCTTTGTCATTCTAAGTAATGTTCTGGGTCATGAAGTAGGTCAGTTCCGGATAACTTGTCCCCCGTTTACCCAGAGTGTCCTCCTCACAAATATTTCCTGTTTTTGCTTTGATTAGCAATAGATAATTGTGCACGATTTTCTGTCAAAATCCCAAAAGTCCCCTCCGTTCAGATATCTCGCACCTATTTTCACAGTTGCAAGAGCATTGTGCAATCGGATGTTTAGGGGATGTTTGGTTACGAATTAGAGTTTTGAACGGATTGAAATATTAACCTGATAATGGTGCTTCTTGTAAAGTTAAGGAACCACCAAGATTATTACAATTCATCCTGAGGGGGACATGCACCTTATTTTATTTTAGTTACTTGTGTCAATGTTGGCGCTAGAGGAAGCCATGGATTCACCAAAGTGGGCTCGATATCACAGTTTAGTGAATATGAATGTTTGTACAAAAGTTCATGACTATCAGTCAAATAGTTGAGAGATTTCTGTTAATTTATCATGACATTAGAATAAATAAATAAAAAAAACTGTTTTACTTGCTTACCTTCACCTGTCAGAAAGAAAAAATCTGACTCCTGGTGTGTTGTTTTCTCTTTCCTGGCATGTGTGTTTGTGTGCAGCTGAGTTTCATGGGCAACGTGGATGTAGATCGAGTCTCTGGCATCTTCCGGGACGCCCTGAGCTCCTTCATGGCCCGGAGGAAGAGCCCTCTGACCACTCAGATGTTCACAGACTTGTTCTCCAGATTCCCTGTGAGTACAGCGACGCATCTCAGAAGTTAGTTCACGTGGAGCAAGCGGTCACTAACGCAGCTTGTGCGTTATATTGACAGGTTTTGTGTGTGAAGCTGTTGGATACAATTGTGCATCACATCGCATCTGGAGCCCGAGTTCACCAACAGGTATAGGAGACCCTCCTCCTCCTCTTTATTACGAGCTCGTTGAACTGTTTAGTTCATTTGTACGTTCCTGCTGATGGACTGTGTGTGTCTATCTGTGTGTGTGTGTGTGTGTGTGTTTAGGGCCTAGCATGTGTGTTTGTGTTGCGGGCGATGCAGAGCAGGGAGGTTCAGCAGCTGTTGAGCGGCGCTCCGTGGACGGAGCTCTGTGTGACGGTCTCGGGTCAGCTGGCGTCGGTAAGTCAGCACAGCTTTACATCACCGTCCTGTGATGCATCGCGGGGTTAACACTCAGCATCCGTGATCACTGGGATGCATCGCTTCAGATGGCACGCATGCGTTCGTTCCCTCTTGTTGCTCTTGATTCTCCATTTCAGGCACTTTTTGTTTCAATTACTGTTGTGGTTGTTTTATTGTCTGTCCCTATGCTTATACAATATGATGCTTTGCTAATGATTAAATTGGCACAACCATAAACATCTATAGCAAGTGACATGCAACACATTAATGCAGCATTATTGATATTTATCCAGAAACCAGAAAGTACATTTTGCTGATGATACGTACTGTACATACTTTTACTTGAGGAAGGCGTTGAATGCAGAACTTGTAGTGGAGTGTTGTCAGTGTAGTATTTGTACTTTACCTCAAGTAAAGAATCTGAATACTTCTTCCACCACTGACTGTACGGCACTAAAATAACCGAAACAAAGTATCAATGGATTTCTTTTATGTGGACAGCACCGCTATCTGCATCTGACATATAACGATATGTGACAAAAAAGTTGCCTATTTCCACATCCAGACAAGGAACAACATTAGCATTGATGCAGTGTATACGTGACTTCCAGCCGTAGCTAATTTACAGTCCTTCTCCCTGGTCAGGCTTTTAAGAGATAAAACGTATTATATAACACTCTAATTCCTAGTCAAATAAATGAATAAAAGAAATGCACCCAGCAAGTCAGGAAATGTGATTAGTTGTTATGGTGATGTCTAAATCTTCCAGAAGGTTACAGCAACCTTTAACAGCTTGAACAAAGTGTGTTTCTTCGTCCGGCTGCAGTGGAAACGCGGTAAAACTCTTTATGAACATGATCAAAAGGCTTTATTATTCAGTTATTTAAAAATAGCAAAGTATGAATAATTGATGAACCAACTGCTAAACCTTTCTTTGTACAGTTTGGTAGTTTAATCTACAGCAAATATGTTTGCAGCTGATTTAACATGTATTTTTTTTCTATGCGTAATATAACATGAGGCTATAACTAACACCATCAATTCCTCACTTTAAGTTGAGACGTTTACACAAAAACATCCTTCAGGCTTGTGGGTTAGGGTTAGTTTAATCATTACATTGTTCTCAAAGGTTTATGAAATTGCATCGTACTGTGATAAACTATGATTAGAGGTGCACTCGCTGACCTCTGGTGTCCACAAGTGTAAACGAGTGCACCATTTCATGCTTCTGCATTTCTTCACCAAACCACCTCACCTATGCAGCTCACACTGGAGTCTAATTCTACAAATATTCTAATAATATTAATGTAGCCTGATCTTTATGTGCAACAGTGCATAAATAATGGGTATAAACCCAATGAATAGATATGCAAAAAACAGGGCACAGCTTCTGAATGTTAAATAGGAGGTCTTAAGCATAAGGTAGAAGCAGCTGCACAAAATGTAAAGTTTTAGAAAAACTCTTAAGCCAAGTCTTTTGATAACTCTTTTTCTCCCTGTCAACACTTCCATTTCATCAGTAAAGACCAATCACTGGCTTCCCGTTAATCTTTTTATTGTGGTGGCCTAGGGGTTACAACATCACTGTAACCATGTGTCAAACACGTATCATATCTATCAAATAATAATAAGAAGAGGTGGATGGCAATTACTTGATCAGCTGATCATCAGGCTAATATGGATAACGGTTTAACCCCAGTGTCTCTTTTCCTCTCAGAGTCTTGAGCAGGTCGATCAAACTGAGACCAAGGTGGTAAAGGATAAGGTGGTGAAAACCCTGGAGCTCTGCCAGTTCCTGGTCAAGCACGTCCACCAGCAGGTAGGTGTAGCCTGCGAGTGTGCGATAACTCATGAGAGCGTGACGCTTTTATGTGGTTTCAAATCCTTGCTTCTGCTGCCTGCACTTTGTAGAAGCTGTCGGTGGACCTGGAGCCCCTTCAGAAGGTCCTGCAGTCCCTGACCAGCACCATCGCTTTCAAGAAGACCGGCAAGCTGGAGGACAACTACTGGGCCGTGGTGAAACACTTTGGAGTCGTGTGAGTTATTGTGGCGTGAGCTCGAGGGTCAGTGGGAGAAATGAGGTTGAGCAGGTAAATAGTCAGGTTTCTGTAAGATCCTCATAGGCGTGACCGGCCAGACGGTTTGTTACAAAGCACGCACTTTCAATAAATACCTGGCAGCTGATTGGATGAACCATCTGTCAACCGAGCAACAGAAGCCAGTTTCCATTGACAAAAGCCTTAATGTGCCATTATAGAAATGCTCTACTGATCAAATTGATGCTTTTACAGCATCTACCCATACCACATCACAAGCCGCCATTGTTGTTTTGAATGAACAGTTACCTCTGTGTCGCATCACACACATAAGCCATGCCCACAGCTGCCTGTAGCGCCTCACAGGATGCTGACAGGTCCTTGCTCTGGTTAACCGGACACAAATGCATTACTTAAAGCCAGACAAGATATTAAGATGCATGCAGCAGGTCAGTAATCAGATTTCCTCCCTGCTTCGTCAAACATAGCTCACTTAATTTAACATGCTTTACTGAATATGACTAACGGTACGTACGTGACAGAACTTAAAAAACAATTCATAAGACCATTTGAAAAGTCTGCACACTGACTTATGCAGAAAATATTGCAGGACAGTTTGCACGCCGGCTCTGTCCGAAGCGTGCACGCTGTTCGTCTTGAATCTTTTTGCAATACATGATTCTATTCTTTTCTTTTACTTTTTATATGTCTTGGTCCATTTAGACTTGCAGTGCAGTTACAGGGCCTCTTCTGTAATGAGGGCACAGTTGTCTGTGTTTTACTTCAGGCAATTGTCAGTTTTAATTTCAACTGCACATTTGATTATTTTGAATACACGGATGCGTCTCTATTGTTATGTACATGTATACGTGTTAAGCTGTTTAGGAACCCTGTTATGTGTATACATGGCCAGGAAATTGACATTCTCCAGGAGAAATATAACTGGAGAATTCGGGTTTCTCTAATCTAACCCAGATTATGTTAACCAGGTTTATCATTTACGTGATTAAATGTGAGTACTGCAGAAAGTGCACATAAACTTACTCAATCGACCTCATACAGCAGGCTCTCCTAAATCCCCCGTCCAGGCTACCTAAAAACAAATCTACTTGTACAATCCATTGTCAATCCTGACCTATAGTATCCTCCTTGTAAAATAGTAATTATTTTAAATCATTATTAAAGCAGTTAACTGTTCGACACAATAATATAACCAACACATAAGCAACTCCATACAAAATGTTTAAAGTAGATGGCTTCAGCCCCGTGATATGTGTAGCGGAGCCATCATGTTGACCTCGGCGTGTGTTCATGTTCACAGAAAACCGAAGGTCGAAAAGACGAAGCCTGACAAGGAGGCCGTCCAACAGAAAGTTCCCAAGAAGAAGAAAGGCTTTCTGCCAGAAACAAAGAAGCGTAAAAGGCGCAACATACCGATTTTAGAGCCTGCGGCGGCTGCGGCTGCGGCGGAGCTGGCAGCAGCGGACAACTCGACCTCAAGACACCAACCGGGAGCAGACAAAGGACAAGCCATAAAGAAACATGACAAGAAAACAAAACAGAAGCGACCGGCCGATGGCGCGGCGGGCTCCCAGCCCAACCCGGCCAAGAAGAGCAAGGCGACAACGACGACGCAGTCTGAGAGCAACACGGCTAAGATGAAGATGAAGAAGAAGAAGAAACCCAAACAGAAGAAGGAGGGAGGAGGGCAAATGTAAAGTGGACGCTGCTATTTAAATGTGGATTTCTTTTTAAAGAGGCTGTGTTTTCATCTGTTAATTTTTCTACTTACTCGGCTGTCGGTTCAGTGTGGGCAATATGTCGGTATGTTTCAATATGAGATATTGTTTTACATATTGAATACTTGTGTGGGCATGAATTTAGATGGATAATTTTTCTAATGAGTAACGGCTATGGATTAGAGAAACAAATGTCTTGTACAATAAATTCATTTCTCTTCCTTGGATTTATCACAACTCTGTTCCTATTTTAAAATGGTTCTATCAGTTTTGTTATTCAACATTAATATGAAAAATGTTGAGCATTACTACAAACCATTTGATGTTTTTGAAGGGAATACTATGGTTTTCTTAATTAAGTTTGATAAATCAACTGTCATAGCAGTCAAACAAGTATCTAGGTTGCGAATACCTCCCAAGTTCACAAAGACTTTCTCTGGTGATAATAATGTCCTTATATTCACTTTAAACATGATCTAAGTATGTTATAACACTTTCCATCTGCAAACCCACAAACCTGCTCTACTTTTCACACCACCTTCTTAGCAAACGGCTGCTTAATTCCACGTCCAGCAGATCCAGCGCAACATGATTATTCATGAGTTTTCTTTCTGTCCACCTGATGAATGCAAGTCCAATATTAAAATGAGTTTTTTCTCTGTTTTTGGACTGAGCGGAAATGTTTGTCTCTTTAGCTCCGCTTCACCAGCTAGTTTGTCATATCGCTGCCGAGCAGGTAGCATACGCTACAAGATAATAAAGTTGTTGGCTGAAACTCACCATTAAGCTCTGTAAAGCCGGGCGAGCTGCAGATTCAGCTGATCATTCTCCGTAGTGCCGTATCGTATAGCACAAGATAAAAAGCATGAACCATATTGGTTCATGCTTTAAATAGACCAAAACAAGTGTACTTGTGACTTCCCAACTATGTTGCACTATGCATATAGTCAAATCTTTCCTTGAGACTATCTTATTAGTGTGAACAAAATATGGAATTTGTCACTGCCAAAAAACAGGTGTTCAAAGCATGCCGAGCGTATTCTTTATGACTGACACTAAAAACCATTACTGAAAGATGTGGATTTTTGTCACTGATAGAAATACAACCCCATTACGTCCTTATTAGAAGAACAGCACTGGCCTCTGCACAGGATTTGATGTTGCAAAGCCTTTGTGCTATAAATTAAGGTGAGAAAGCACACATAACCCTAATTCAGCTGTCAGAAAAATGATGCAGTGTACCACAAATGGATTCTATATACACCATAAGGCCATGCTGCCATACATCTAAAGGAGTGCCGGGAAGGTGGCAGCCCCATCCATCAGTTTGTCTCATCTTTAAGCCTCTCTCCACTTCAGGAGCCGTCAGTGGTGGATCTCAGGAGCCTGTTGTTTGGTGCTGTACTCACAGTAGTCCACATACATACATGCATGGTGGTGTAAACTCCTTGTGTCAAAACATGGTTTGATTCTGTAAAAAAAAAATGACAGGTCTGGCTCTAATCAATACGTTTTGAATCTTAAAGCTGCCATCATCAATATTTTTTTGTTTGACTTCGTCGCTCCTTACAAAGCCAAGATTATCACCCATGTTGCAGTTTAACTCTTGTCTGCAGAGCATTTTGGGCTTTAACTTCATTTCCAGCAACAGCAGGCAAGTTGCAGCAACTAGGTGGTAAACATTGTGGAACATTAAGAATCTAAAGTTGGTGGAGACCAAAAACTGCAAAAAATATAAGATTAATTATTGGACTTCTTCATGAGTGACCGTAAACACCAATGAAGATGGATATTACAGATAGAATGAGCATTGCACAATTTATAACACTTTATTTTAACAAAAAAAGCCGGTTTTGACAAGCTTTTTCAATAGATTATTAGTATACATATTAAAAGTCATATTTTGTATCAAACCATAGGTATTTCATAAACTCCTGTGGCCATATGACCATTAAAACCATGTTCCCTAAAAAACTGCTGCATTACTCAGTGATGTGTTTAATTACGTGTCAGTAATGATTCAAGTTTAAATTAAATCTATATGAACAACAGTAGAATGAAGGCAGAAAAGCTGTATGTACCGAATGGGATGGAAGAACTCAAGAAGCTTTAAAGTTGAGATTACTATCTGGAAAACAGATACACGCTTTAAACAGGGCTGATCTTCCGTCTCTGGACTACAGAGCAGTAGTGGAAGTACTTATCTACGTTCCTGGCACTGTACTCTCACAGCAACAGCTTGAACCTGCAGTACAAACCGACACTGGTGGTGACAAATCATCCACCTCGAAACCCCGACAGCATGGGTGACAATAGGACCAGCGGTGTCCTCTCTTCCTGACAGTGAGCTGCCATTTGTCATCGCTGTGAGTTGAGATATAGAGCACAGAACCAATCTGCTAATGCAGCTCAGAGGAATAATCGAGAGTGGGCTGTAAAGTTGAGGACAAAGTCTCATCAGTATGAGTAAGCTGTCACTGAATGTGAGCCTGACTCACCCCCTTCGCCTTGTGAAATATTTTGTATTCACCCATGTTGTGTTTTGGCCTTTGGAGTCAGATGCGCCACAGTATGCAGGTTGGCAGGCTGCTGGCAGGGTGTTAGTTCTATATTGAGTGCTACTGGAAACCATTAATCAGTGCAGCCGGTACCGTTCTTGCCAGAACTTGTAGAAACAACCTGAGTTGATTTATACTGTTTATTGGAGGAGGCCCAAAACAATCTCTTTGTTCAACACCTGCTGTGCAGAAATCTGCCTGTTCACATAATAGTAATTTTCGAGGACAATATCTTTCGTTTCACTGTCTACAAAACTATATATTTTATAATATTGACCGAAGCAAGAACAAGTTTGATTGTGAACCACCCAGAGGATTGCCGACTCAAACAAATGAGGCGCAAGGTTGATCTTCATAATTCTCAAAATTGACCGGAAATCAATAGTTCCCTGGACGACTTTAACACATTCAAAGGAAGCGAAGGACAAACAAGTGAATATTGTGTGTGTTTCAACCGATTTAATTAAAAAAAAATAGTCCGAACGATGTCTCAAAAACCAAGTTATAGCCAATCCATTCAACACCAACCCTCACCAATAGTGGGACTGAACATGTAATCTTTGTCCTAGGGGTGGCACTATAGGTGAAAGACCTGCTGTGCCAATAATAAAAGGTTAAGGTTAGTAAGTAAAGCTTTTTTTATATAGCACTTTTTAAAACCAGGACTTTGTTCACTTGGGATCACACTGCTTATAAATTGTACTAACTACTTCCCTTTTGCCTAAGGCGACACCCACGTTCCACACAACCAAAGTAATACTATAATAAACAGCGTCAGAGGACCTAATCCACTCACTTGGCCAACCACGTCTTTCTGCAGAACCCCGTGGGGCAACACAACCCTGAACTGGCCTCATTAATTCTAAATGAGGCTCTACACAATAACTAGGCTATTCCCAAATGCAAACTGAAGTCACACAAAAGTCGCTCCACCTTTGTTTCTCTCGTTCTAATGCAGATGTATGTGTGACAATAAATCTTTCTACGACTAATGACCTCTGTCATCTTCTAAATTCCCAACCACTGATTTCTGATCTTCATCTTTCCTAACTACGGACATTTACTGACTCATAACTAGCAACCTCCAGTGATTCCTAACTGACCTCAATCCATCCCAGCAACTGATCACCACTGACCCCCATTCATTCCTAGCTACTGACCTCTAATCATTCTCAATCATGGAGCATTGATTCCTAGGCACTGACCTTCACCCTCCACCACGAACCCCTTTCGATTCCTTCCTCCTACTTAGCTACTGACCATCAGTCGTAGCCACATACCTCAATCCATCCCTACCCCCAGAACTTTATACAAGCCTAACCATCGACCTTCATACATTCCTAACCACTGACCTTCATACAATCCTAACGATCGACCTTCATACATAACGACTGACCTTCATACATTCCTACCCACTGGCTTCTTTCCATTCCTAGCTACAGGGCTCCCTGATACCATCATCAAACTCCACCTTTTAGCAGATGGAAAAGTGTCTCACAGCCAGCTCATTTGAAGTATTCCCACGGATGGTCGAAATACAAGAATATAATAACAATTATATCTGGTTATGACTACTGCATACGGTACCTGGTCTCACTAGTTTTGAATTACATCATTTACAAGAAATCCATGTCTCATTATTACAGAGTGCTGTTCCAAAAAAATCTCCTAATTCATTTATTTATTGAGTGAAAACACTTAAGATGTTACGGATCCTAATCTATAATTGTTCCGGAGAAAACATACGTTTGAATACAGAATGCATTAGTCATCGTGCGTTGACTTACTTCCAATTTTCCCGCGAAGATAAATGGTTTCATTTTGTTGCACTTATGCCAACGAGATAAGACAGACGGGCAGTCTGTCATTGCATCTTTCAGGGCTGGAGCCTTGCCAAAGACTGCTTCATATTCCCAGGCCTTTTCCTTTCCTTGGACAATTAGGAACATGGTGTCCTGGTACATGGCCGACACACTGACCGATGCTGATTCACTTCCTTTGCCCTCCAACAAAACAGGCTCTGGTGCCGTCACGTGGGAGCTGTTAGGATTAAGAGTTATTTATGGATTTTATGGATAACCTTCATGCCAATAAATCCCACTGAAAGATTGATAATATGGTAGATGTTCTATATGCAGTGGAATCTGATTCTGTATTCGATAGACATGCTTCTACAGTCGGCCTAAATGGTCCTGTATGGCATAGAAATTGCGTAAGCAATGATTATTGGGTAAAGTGGTCCTTAAGCACGAGACCCTATATCCAAATTATATGGATCTCCCTGAGGAAGGTCATTTGTCGAGTAAATTGGGTGATGTAATGAAAATCCATCCAAACATGTCCATATATCTTAAAGGGCCATACGCGGTATTACATTGGGGACATTTTTACCAGTCAATTTGATATAGCCAAATGAGTAGCTTTCACGTCAACAGGCGACAAGAGTTTAGGGTTACTGACACATTTGAGAGCTTAACGTAACGTAAGTATTTATTTATAAACTTAGAATATTACATATTTCCTTTGATAAGGCAGATTATACGAACTCCAGAAAGATGATGTTACTGTAAAACATTCCAGCTTCCATAATGACATACATTTACAGTGAATTCATATAATAAATGACACATAATTTCTCTTTGACCCACCATGATACAACATGAAGCATAAAAAATAAATAGACGGGCTTAAAATGAAACCCTCTGTTGGAAGGATTCTCAATTTATTACATGTCAGAGAATACATTATAGCCTAAATACTCAAAAATTAAAATACTGTATTAGCACTAAAACTTACTATCTGACACATTAAAAAACATTATGTGCATTACTACAGCAAATAATCTTGCAGCCTGTCAGGCTAACTAGAGCTACCTACAGATGTCTAACAGACATTGGAGGACAGTACTTTAGGCAAATATGCTAAGTCACTTAATTGAAGGAAAAAATACTACCAAACAAATAAGCCATAGCCTACAGCCTATATGCAGCTTTGCACTGCCTAACAGCACCACAACATCCATTATAGTCTAACTACATACTCGTAGTGTGTCAGAGAGACATGCCAAGGAAGATCAGCGAGCCAATATGTTCTGTGTTGTGTCACCAAACTCTAAATAATTGAACACAATTGTGTGTCACATCTCAGGAAGAATTTAAAGTTTAAACATCTCTGAGGTTTAAACAACGTTTTAGGCTGGGAAAGAGGAAGAGGTCCAAAAGTCAAAGCAGGCAAATACTTGATACAGTCCCATAAGGAATTACCGGTTGTCTAAATATTAGTGTATTAGGAAGGTGTGTGGCCACATAGCTATCCTGTAGTACTACCTCTAGGCCGACTATTCTGCTTAGTATTCTGCATTAGTTTCTAAGTCATCTACAATCAGCAGAGATGGGGGTGGGAGTTCTTTGTGCCTTATTGCTTTTCCTGTTTATTCCACAGTCTCATTCCCTGAAGTTGCGCTAAGTTAACAGTCGAGAGGAACTGTCACGTGCAGTGCCGGTTCGCCCTCCACCGCTTCGGTGGCGTCCCCAATCTCTGCGTCCTGGCACGAGGGGGGCTCCTCACATCTCACGGGTCGGACGATGACGCACGGCCTCCCCGCACCCGCCCCGGCGCCGCGCGCGGGGCTGCGACTGTCGCGCTCGTATTCCTCTTGAGCGCGCTGGATCTTCCTCTTCCGAAGCTTCCTCTTGTGGAAATGGAACGTTGCCAGGGAAACGAGGACGATCCCCACGAGCACGGCCACCAGCACGAGGAGCGCGAGGGTGGAGGAGAACGGCGGAAAAAAGCTGAGATGTTCCGCACAGGTGCCGTTATTGGCCTGGAAAACCCCGGTGACAGCGGTGCATCGGCACCGACAGTCCGGAGGCCTCAGAGGTTCTGGCTGTCATCCGGTCCACCTTTCCCGGCCACTCTTGTCTCTCTGACCCCAGTACCCTTGTTGCTCTCCGGGCTCAGCGCGGTGACACCGGCCCGCGCATGTGGTTACCTGCACCGAAAAGAAGACGCATGAGATCCGCTCATCCAGCACCAGAGGAGACTACCTATCAGAACAATCAGAAGCCCGCCCACCCACACTCATTAACTGGCCCAGCTTCATCAGTAAGACACATCTCAACCATTTGACAGTAAATCACAATGTTTGATAAAACCTGCCAGCCCAGCATATGCTCATGATTGTGGAAAAAAAAGAGGTTACAATGTAGTAAGGACAATACATCATGTATTGTAACGTGTAGGCCTACGAGATTTAGCCAAACAGAAGCCATTATTTCATGCACTTCACAAAGCAGCCATTTAGGACACTGCGGCCAGAAGATAATAATCTATACATTTAAAGGTATGAAATCTTACCTGATGACATTGTCAGTACGAGGCACAGTCCGTGAGTGGAGAGCCGATGTGTGTAAATGGGAGAACAGGATCACGGTGACGCATTTCATACAATGAGATGCTGCTGCTGAGCTCCGATCACTCAGGACGCTTTGATTGCCGCAATCCGCTCAGTCTGCCACCAGGAGAGCACTGGCCCAGCTAAACACTGTAAGTATCGGGGGGGGGCGGGGGGATGGGGGACGGGGGGACGGGGATCCTCAGTATGCATCAAAGTGCGTTTTTAAAAACGTGGAAAGAGCGAGTGGTCTGGTTGTCCCCTAAAAAAACCCCGTCCCCTCCTCCTCCGACCATCCGCTGCTCCACTCAGCATCTGAATGAAGAGCTGCAGCTGCATTAAAGCTCCCGTATAGTCAGCTGGCAGAGATGGTTTTTTGTTCTCTCTCTTCAAATGTATCCATGTATTGCCAACACCTGAGATATTATGTTCCCCTCACTATATGAATACATGGGTATTCATACTTTCATCAAATACTAAATAATGTAAATTCGTTTTAATATTAGACCCTGATCGGTAACCACTGGCATTCTGAAGGGTGTGGCCAGACAACTGCTGCATGAATTGAAGCGTTTAAGCCTCATTATGAGGGGTTTAAATAATGTACAGCTGTCGTGCATTCATTTGAACCAGATTAATACAGGTATGAGCCAGTTATTAGCTTTTTCACAGAATCTTAGACAAGTAAAGTTGATAGGTATCACAACTTTACATCTGAAAATTACTTTAACATCCGTTGGATATGCAGTTAATTTCAAATTATAGCAGCTTTTTATGTAACTCCATTCTAAAAGTGAGCAGAATGGCTCAATATTTACACATAAAGAATAATAATAATAATAATAATAATAATAATAATAATAATAATAATAATGCATTCTATTTGTAAGGCACTCTTCATCCAAGAATCTCAGAGTGCCACAGAGCCAGTACATAGTTAAAACTAACAATAATACAAAATAAAAAGGTTTTTAGGCCAGTTTTAAAAGAGTCCAGTGTCTGTGTTGCCTTTAGTTGGTCAGGGAGACTTTTCCATAAGCGGGGCGCTGCTGAGCAAAAGGCCCGGTCGCCCATGCTGCGGAGCTTGGTGTTGGGGACCCGGACGTGTGAGAATACAACTCATAGACCCAACAATGCCTCCTATGGTTGCAAACTGCCATAAAATGGAAATAAGATGACTCAATGATACTAGAGAAGCAGGAAGTATCATAACAAATTGATGCAGAAAGGGCACATTCACAAATTGGTGCAGAAAATTAATCAGAAAGTCGGAAATGAAGTGTCTGGTGCTAAACTGTCTTAGGGGAGGAAACCTCAGACCCCTCTAATATGTTTTCCTCCCAAACGTTGAATAAAAATAACCCTCGGCCCTTTAATAACCGTTAATCTGCATAGATTTACTGTAGTCATGTATTCAGTATGGAATTATGTAAATTATTTAAATGAGGCTTAATATAACTGTTAAGCACTGGATTTCGCATTAAAACTAATCTTGAATAATACTAGTTACACCCTTACGTTTAGTTTTCGTGAAGAGATTACATCTTTTACTAAAAAAGTCACAATTCGAAAACCGATAATTTAGACCTCCACCTAAATGGAGCTCAGCTCCTCCCTGACTGGAAGATTGCTGCAGGCGGTGTGACATGTATTCCAAATATAGAAGTGTGGGCATTGAAGAGACATATCTACAATGAGGCCACACCTTGACCTATCTTAACGCATTGTGAGAACATGTCTCTTAACTTTCCCATGCAACAAAAAATATTTTCCATTTTGTGTTTTTATGATGTTGTGTATCTGCAGTACCAACGTTTCTTGGTATCATGAAGGATCTGCATCCCAATTCCACACTGCATACTAATTCTAAGCCTGGTTTGAGTATGTAGTGGGTTGACACAGGAAAAGTATGCACACTAATAAAGGCAGAGTTTTGAAGGTGGTGTTGATTGATGACTCACAGGATGCTCACAGCTGTGAAACATTAAAACACAATTCAGACGGAAGGAAAACAGCTTTGAGACACATTTTCTGATTGCTGTTACGATAACCATACAAAGCAATTAAATCATTCTTTATGATGTTATAAACCATAAGTGTTTAGAACAACTCTGTCACTCAAACTAAACTTCCAGGATTGTGTGGCATTATCTTACTCAGTGGGCAAAAGAGGAATGGCCTAATTTCTTCCCTAATTTCCCTGTGGCCAGTTTGCCCCATGTGCTGTGGCGGAAAGGTTGTTTAGTTTAATATTAATCTGTCTAACTAATTGGTCCTTTTTCTGACTTTGGCTTGTGCAATTTAAAATCTATGGCTCCCACTATGGTTCTGAAATATCAGTAGCCTAACTGTGCTGTGTATTGATAAATTCACGATGCTGTCCGTGGTGCTGAAGTAGCCGACAGATTTGTAATTGCAATTTTCTCTCTCCTGCCGTTGCGCCAGCTTTGTCTTGGATCTATATCATTCTCTTAAATATATAGCTTGCAGATAAATCAGATACTCATTTAATCGTACTTGAAACAACACACTCCTACAAACGCAGCCCCTTGCATAGAACATCAACTACTATTTCGCCAAACTCAGCGGGATTCATCCTCTGGGAACATTGAAGGCCGGTGGCGAATTTCAGTCAAATACAAGAGTTACAAAGATATTTCAGTCTGGAGGAAGGTGTGTGTGGTTCATCTAGAAAGGCATGAGGAAGTGCGAGGAATTGTCAATGATGCTCTGCAGCTTGAAGAGTACTTTCCTCTTGTACAGCTCCAACAGAGACTCAAGCTGCACCTCCCACCCGCAGGACAGAGTCAGCCTTCTTGATGTTGATGTTTGTCGATTCTGTTGATGTCAGCTGCTGCCACAGCACACAGAAGAAGACACTGACCACCTCCAAATAATCAACTCGATCGCCAGACAAGAACGGCAATATTGAACAATTCTGCAAAAACCTGGATTTCGTTCAATATGTTATTTTTAATCATAACTCTCTACAATACATGTGGATAGCCACTACAGCATAGTTAAGGGTCAAGAAAGGCTCTCGCTGTAGCCAGTGTTTGGTTTGTCCTTTCTGGGCTACCGTAGAAACATGCTGGTGCAACACGGAGGACGTGCTCCCTATCTGGATATGAAGGACCTGTTCTGAGCTTTTCTTTTCTTAATTGTTTATTTCAGGTAATTATACACTAATAAAAACATAGTTAGGAATATTATATTCAATTCATAGATCCCCTGAAATGCTACACACCGTCCCTTTAAGAAAACCAAGCGACATTCTGTGACAATAGTGAGAACTCAGACTCACCACACGACCATCCACCACCTCCCTTTCCACCTCGATACATGCGGGATAGTGTATGACATGAATGTGAAAACTGTTATTGATTTATGTATAATATAAAATTGTTGATCCTTCTATTCAAAACGTTTTTGTTTATTAGCTTTATTAAGTTTACTTTTAAGTCTTGAATTAATATTTACATATCTCACACTGCAGTGGCTCCTCTGTTGTTTAAATTACATCTCGTGGTGGGTTGCATCATGCATAATGCAAACACTTTTAATAACACATACAAGAGGAACGTTTAATCAGATAAAAGTCTGTGTGTTTTTTTCTTATATTGGTATCACGAAGCGTTTAATATTCTCACAGTAATTCCCCTGTACTTGTGGCCATGCTCCATCAGCAGCGGGGCTCCATGAAAAATGAATGGCCTCGGAGGAAGAGAGAGTCCCTGGATGATGAACTCACTGAAGATGAGTGCATACTGAAAGATTTATACAACTATTCATGCACAGTTTAAAGCCTGGCACATGTTTCAGGGCTGTTAAATGGAGAGTGATTATTGCACTTATTTTAATATTCATACAGGTCGGCTCAGTTCTCCAGATCAAACTGACCCCTATTAGACCACCTGACTGTCTTTGCTGTGGAAGGAAACCCTTGGAGTAGCAGTGTAGAAAGAGCTCAGGGCTTTTTTAAACAGATTAAGTCGCACACAGTGGTAAATATGTGTAGCACCTGATTAATAGTACAAATGGAGATAATGGTGCATACATTCAGACAGTTTCTCCTTGAAGGCCCTCGTGGTGTTGCCACACAAAACGTGACAAAGTAGTTGTGTGAAGAATGAAAAAATGGATGGAGAGAGACGTTTAAAGCTTGTCCAATTTCACACCTCTGCACACTGTGTGCTACGTGCCCATCAGCGAACAGCAGAGGGTTTTTTCTGTGCTTTTTCTGCAGCCAGGTTGAGGGAAAAGTAAACCACAATGTCGACGTTGAGCTGAAATATGTTGAAACACTCTGTAGAGCTGCAGGGAATTAGTCTCTGTGGGTACTTAGTCGTTTTATTTAGCAGCTGTAAACGTTTTTTTGATGGATCTCTGTAAAGATTATATGTTTCCAGTATTGAAGAAATGCTCAGATCTTTATAATAAGTAAAAATAGAAATACAATGCATTACAAAATGTGCTTGTGCAAAAGTATTACTAACAGTAAAATATAATTAACGTACCAGAAGAAAACGTACTCATCTAATTTGTTGAGTAGAAGTATAAACTACTATCTCCAAATTGTACAGTACATTGAGTAAATGCCCTTAGTTTCATTATAAACTATAACTGTTACCACCTTCTTCTCTTTCCTAATGACGCATTATGTATCTGCCTATTATTGAGCCACTGTATTCTCTTCCAGTGCCAGGCCTCTCTGACGGCTGCTTGTGTTAATCAGGATTATTAACTATAATGAGAAAGCTTTGTGGTTCTGAATGCTAAGCGTATACTGATGCACTCGCTGCTGTCCACTCAATGTGTGTGTGTGTGTGTGTGTGTGTGTGTGTTTGTGTGTGACGTTATGCATCTTCATATGAGGGAACTGATATCTTTAAAGCTGCAGGCCATCTCCAGACAGCAGCAATCCTCCTGATATTCCCTCCACGCACACACCATTGCTGTCACTATAAGTCTCTTGTCAGCAGAATTTCTAATAAACTGCACACAATCCAGTTTTATCATGCATGCACTCATGCACACACACACACACACACACACACACACACACACAGGCCAACTTTACTTTTGTGCCCCACTGAAATGACTTCAGGAAAGAATGAATGAGGCACGGGGAGAGAATATGTCTCTCCACAAACTGATTTTTCTTTTTTTCCCAATGATGACCCTGTCACCGAGTGTGTGGATTTATAATAGGAAGATTTTACATTTGTTCATCCTAAATGAAGACATACAGCCTCCCCTACTTTGTTCCGCCTGTAAATGGCTGTATTTGATGGTGATAGCAGAGCTACAGAAAAGGAGAGCGAGAGAAATGGCGTGAATTGAGCCGTGTCCAACGTGACCAGGACACCCGCCTGTAGAGATTGAATATACATATTTTTGTTCTACTTCAAACATGTCTCGCATTGAAGTCGTTCTGAGGAGTCTTGTCACAGCCAATATGGACAGGAGAAATGAAAGCCACTAATAACTCTTTCAACATACGTGTGACACTTGAAAACAAGGTGAACCTGTCCTTTAACTTCTTGTTGTCACTGTTTCTGAGAGGTGTTGTTCCAACTCTTCTCCATCTAATTGGTCCCACATTTCTCAACACCTTTTCACCAACACTCTTCTTTCAGTTCTCTTGCAGCCAAGACATTCAAACATGTGTCAGCATCAACTCGCTCCACTAACTTCACAAGAATACAAGAATCCGCAGTGGTGGAGGAAGTACTCACGTAATACTAAAAATACTCTGTTACAAGTAAAGGTCCTGCATTCAAGATTGTACTCAAGTAAAACTGCTAAATTATTATCATCAAAATATAATTAAAGTAAAAGTACTCATTCTACTGTATGGGCCATATTAGAATAGTGTATTACTGGATTATATTTGTAATATGTTCATTACTTTAATGCTGCAGCTGGTCAAGATGGAGCTAATTGTAATTCATTTATATACTACCGGGTAGTTTAACCGGTAATAATACATAATAATTTAGTTCATTTAATATTTTTAGTTTTTTTATCTGAATCTGCAAAGCAGCTAACACTTTAAATTAGTACAACATTCCCCTATATCAAAAAATGGAAATAATATGGAATAAATAGAAAAGTAGATTAGGAGCCGACGAGTACCTCAACATTGTACTTAAGTGGCCTACAGAGCATATAGTTACATTCCACCGTATATAACATATTGTTAGAATGTTATTACTGAGGCTTTAAGATGCATTTTACATTACATTTTATTTCGCTGACCCTTTTGTCCAAAGCGACTTACAATCATGTCGTACACTGTAGATACAGGTACAGGGAGCATTTTTAAAAACACGTCAACAAATCTGCAATTAAATATTAGATGTATAATCAGAAGACCATTAAAGGGTTTATTTCCACACTCCTGAACATGACATTT
Source organism: Cyclopterus lumpus (assembly GCF_009769545.1). NCBI lineage: Eukaryota > Metazoa > Chordata > Actinopteri > Perciformes > Cyclopteridae > Cyclopterus > Cyclopterus lumpus. Next base: position 7,260,747 of record NC_046979.1, read on the forward strand.
CTTGCCTGTTTATATATATATATATATATATATATATATATATATATATATATATATATATATATATATATATAACTTCTTTAAACATCCTCCACAATTTGTTCACTGACGTCGTGATATCGATCCATTCTTCAGCTGGTGGATGGTAGATCAGCAGCAGCAGCAGCCGCTCACCTTTTCCACCCACCTCCAGGCACTCCGAGCATCATCAGAGCCGTGGCTAGCATTTACACACAAGTTCACATGATTAAGCCCACACTTTGCTCAGTAGTGATCACACCCTCAGTTGATGAACAATTCTGTTCCTAAGCAACTGATCCTCTCCGTGTGTGGGGTTTGCATGTTCTCTCTGTGTCTGCGTGGGAAATCCTCCAGGCGCTTTCATTTTCCTCCCACAATCCACAGACACACAGAGCTGAGCTGGAGTGAACACTTTGAATTACCCCTACGAGTGAGTATGAGGGTGAGTAGGTGGGTGCGTGTGTGTGTGAGAAAGACTCCATTCCTTTGTGACAACTACGAATATGGAAATAAATGGTGGAATGATGAACGCTCAAAGGTCTCATGCATCCTTTTTCTTAATGATCCCTCCAGTTTTCTTGCATCTGTGGGGGTAAGAAAAGTTATATCCCCAAGAAAATATACAAACGCCCTCTATATGGCACAACAGATATGAAAAGGTCATCAATGAGGGAGCATGGCTTTGCTAAGTCAATGTTATGGTAATCGCATTAATTTCATTATGAGCAAAGGAATCAATGAAGCATCTTACTGTATAATATCTGACTGCTTCTTCAGTCTGTACTTCACTCGGTAAATTAACATCATAAAATACTCCAATGTACAGTAGAGTGTTGATGACTATCTGAGATATGAAGGTCAGTCAGATCTCAAACATAAAACAGTGTTTCACTAATTATTATTATTACTATATGTGATTTTTGTGTTTTTCACTTGTTTTTGCGCAATCAGCAATTTCCCGAGAGCAAAATTACTGGTATTTTCCCAAGAATTATGTGATTCAGTATTTTGACTTATTGATGGAATTTCCTCAGAATGAATTAGTTGTGTGAGAACATATTACATAGATAAAAATGCAGTTGTCCTTTTAGATGGCATGTTTGTGGGACGTTACGTACATTTTAAAATGTCCACTGGGCATAGAGGAGTTTTCTCTAAATGAAGAGCAAGGAACTCAAACCGAAGGTGGGAGAAACTCCCTCCCACACACACGCCTGCCTTTTTACCTTCTTCATTACTACATATATCAGTAAAGAAACTAAGTAGTTTTAATCAAGTTCTGTACAATTCTGAGGTACTTATATTTTACTTTATTAAAGTATTCCATTTCACGCTACTACATTTTGGGGACCAATATTAGTTATTTGTCAACATTAGTTACATTGCAGATTCAGATTATTTTTACAAAATAATAATCAACCAATAAATCATGAGATTAAGCCACCAAGCAGTATATAAAGTAATTATAACATTAAACTGATCTCACATGGCTAGAGCTCAGAACTAAAATGGCAAAATAACCTCCTCACTCAAAAACTGATTAAGAAATGATGGCTTTGAGAACATGGTGGTGATGGTGGAAATGTCACGGGGGTCACCAATATAATTATGAATCCTCCTCTCGGGACCCTGTCAGGGACATGCATCGTTGCCCTCTTCCTTATATTGCTGGTATTATTGCTCGACTGCTTTGTCTGTTCTGATATTTTGATTGTGAGCTCCTTTTCAAGCCAATCTGCAGTTATATTGTCACTTCAAGTGGCAGCGTTTATTTTTAATTCTATGATCGGTGTATCTTTACCTTTTCTGCTATATGTTGGCATAGTGAGAGACAATTAAAGATCCAAGTAACACAAATAGTCAATAATCATACATATAAAAGGAAAAAGATGTATATGTTGAAAGCTGTACAGTTTTATGCAAGAATGTGCACAACATATTGTCAGAGGAATGTGCAAAAAAACTGACAGTATATTGTATGTAGAATATGTGCAAGCAATGTGCTAAGGTTTTGACCAATAGTCTGTGTCGGGGAGGGGGGGCATATCCACAATCTTCTCTGCGTACCTCAAGGACCTGGAGGGACGGCAGATTGCAGACAATCGCCCAAACAATAAATTAGTATTTTGTGCATGCAATTTCTTTATTTAGGAACATGAATTATTCATTAGTGTGAACTTGTTTTTCTCTCTCCATGACCATTAGCTGTAGAAAATTGCATATTGTTTTTAAATGTTGACTATTATGAAGCAAAACACAAAGGCAATTTCCTTTTATGTGAAAACGTATTTGGAAATAAACCATATTCTGATAAAGGTAATTTACTTAATTTGTGCAGGGGAGGGGCTTTTTGTAATAAAGTCACTTTCCATTTCCTTGTCTGTGCTTAGTCCCTGCCAACCAGCATGGCAGTCTGGCCAGTAGGAGGTATCTGGTGCTCTTGATTCAAGTGTAGGACATACTGTCAGATGGAGGATCTGCTGCGGTTACTGTGGCAATAAAGACGCACTCATTCTGGATGGTTTTGTCCTCTGACTGTCCTCTTTCCTGTTTTAATAGTCAAAGCTGTTGTGACATTCCTTGTTTGTCCTGCTGTTGACATTCCTCTCTTACTGTCTTGAGCCTGGAGGCTTTAGTGTTTGTTAAGCTACAGAACATGTCTCCAACTCTTGCTCTATCTCTCCCGCCACCATCAATTATATTAACAGCAGCCTGAAGCTTCCTCCTAGCATGTTGCTCCATGTCGTGACAGGACACCGTATGGCTTCTTGCTACACTATTTCATTGCACTAATAGAGCTTACTCTCTATTCCACTCCAGGCTTTGCCCTGCAATCCAATTTGTCTTTCCAACAATGGCCATTTTTTTTTTCTGGTGACAATGAAATCATTTCATGGCTGTGCTGATGTCATCACATTTCTGTTTGTCCCCTCATCTCCTGGTGCATAGTGAAATGAATTATACAACACAATGGAAAGGATGGATGTTCTGCAGTCAACTTCAGGCCTATTTGCCAGGAGTTGGCTTATGTTTCTATCTAGCAGAAATAAAACTGAATTATCTGTGAGCATCCTTTAAGAATGATGTTTTCCTGCTTTCTTCCACTCATGTTAATTATGTATTAGCACTAAGAAGCTGGTGGAGTCATGTGGTATGCCAAGTTTAACCCTAATTGACACAAAGGCCAAAAATAGCACACCAGGTACTCCTGCGCTAATTGTATGTCATATTCAAGCCCCTATGCATTGTATAACCACATCATGTGAATCCACTGGAGAGACATAGGCCTTAAATAATAAATATATGTAAGAGAGCAGCTCAGGCTGAAATACGTTGGACAGGCAGTACTCATGCATGCAGCCCAGGCTTTGAGCTCCCCACAGGGATTGTTGAGAGCGGCGGGTGTTCAATGTCTTTGTGTGCATGGACAGAGTGTTTGTTTAAGCTGCTCAACTGAAGGTATTTCTGTGCATTTTAAATATTTAGTCAATATACTACTCACAAGTCCATATGTAGGCTACATTAAATGTGTTAGGAATAATCCCCATGCAATAAACATCCACAGTACCAGTAAATTATACATTCTTAGAAAGATATCTATCAAATATATATCTAAGCACGACGTATGTCTATACAGTCACATCCACCTACCTCATGTATAAAACAACCTGTTACATTAATCGTTACATTACCCTATGCAGTCTGTACCATTTCACTATTGTATTATACACATTTAATTGTTCATTGTGTATTTATCGAAATTGCTGGAGGATATTTACACACATTTATTTGTAAGTATATTCTATTTTGATCAGGATTTCCAGTTGCATCACTGGAACTATTCTGCATATATATTGCATTTATATTTCATAATTCTACAATTTATTTTTATTTTTGAATGTTTTTACAATTCTTGGTGTGTAACCGCCGCCCATTGACTGTAAACTTTTTTAAATTTCCTATTTGTATTTGCTTTTCTACTTATTTATTTAATTAGATAGTTCCTTGTGCCTGTCTCTGCTTCTGCTTATGTGATTCCCCACCCTAATTATCATATTTTATTTTGATTTGAGTTAGTTTAACTAGATGCTGTTTTTATTCTGAAGAACACAGAATGGGAAGATTTTATTTTGAAGGGGTGCTGAAGTAACGGAAGTAGCGGATGTGTGTCATGGCTGCAGGTCCTGAGCCCCTAGCTAGGCTTTCGCTTTCCCTCCGGTAAACGAAGTGATCATGGCGACGTTTTTCGGTGAGGTTTTGTCGGTGTATTCTCGGGCAGTGGAGGAAGACGACGAAGAGCTCGACGAAAACGAAGAAGACGAAGAAATCCACAGAGAACTGGAGGAAAAGAGGTAACAACCAGCTAGCATGGAGTCGGGAAAGCATGGAGATATTAGATTAGCCAAGTTAGTTAACTAACGTTAAGTGAGCATCACACGGAAGCTCGAGCTAGCTAACATGACACATGACATTTCAGTAACACCCCCCTATTAACGATATTAAACATAATGCACTTTCATTTAAACTAGTAGCAGCGGTTGGCTAGAGGGAAGTGGCTTGCTCTTCATATACATGTGCAGAGGTTATCTTCTGACCCAAACAGAGCAACTATTGTGATTCAAGGATTAATTAATGTCATTGTACAATTCAGGATTACACGTTAAAATGTATTTGGAGCGACTTCCACGCTACACAAACAGAACATGTACAAACATATATTCAAAAATACTTTGATTAGATTATAATATAAACAATAACAATGAATACATGATATGAGAGAATCACTAAAGTAGGAAATAAAAAGGTAAACAGAATGATATATACATGCGATATATATACAGTTGCGTTTATATACACAATGATCTGTAGTGTGATATGCATTTTTTTTTCAAATTGTAGTGTAAATCGAAAGCTTTGGTTAAGTACAAAAGGTAGTGGTCCACCAAGCCACAGCTAATGTAGCCTAATACAACAATCTTTCAGTAAATCCTACCTGCATGAAGGTGTTTAGTTAAAACTGTTTTAGAGAGTTCTTGATTAAACATCATGATCGTTTTGTAGGCCGTAGTTTTTGGTGCTGTTGAACTGCATTTGTTTTATACTGACAGGTCTTTCCATTTTTCTGTTCACCCATTTATATGAATAAGTGCAAGCTAAATAACAGAACCACCTTTCTGTTTAATGCAGTTCAACAGCACCACAAATGACAGCCTCCAAAATGTTCACACAGTTGAAACAACAACTCTCTGACAAACAAAATGCACCACAAACGTAACTCAACACAGATTCACCTTAAGGCCATCATCATAGCATTTGATAAAATTTGAAGAAAATTGACGATTGCTGCACATTGAACCTGGGGTTTTGGGGACTCGGGTTGTAGGATTGGTAATCCAACTTTGACTATAACTCTCAAATAAATATATAGATATATTTATATATGCAATTTTTACTTCTGAAATGTTGTGGGGTAACATAAAATGAAGATATAGTTATTAAGCAAATGTAATGTTTAGTGGCTGAGCGGTTGGAAGAGGATTACTAATATAGTATTGTGTGTATATACATACTAAATTAATAATAAAATATGAGGAAAACGTGAGGATAAATATAAATGTTGTTTGCAATCTGCTGGGCGAACCACATCAAAATACTCGATTTAAGGAAGTTGGATTGGTTATCTGCAGGTACCTGCAACCTAGAAGGAATCCAATAAAAAAGGTATTTAAATATTTAGTTTCCCCACAGTGGTTGCTCTCTCTCTAACCTATGTCACTTATTCATAAGGGAGGTTCATCTGCACTGGAGCCCTGAAGTCACTGAGTCGCTGAAATCTGGAAACAAGTTGCAGTGCTCAGATTTCATCCTTGCCGTGGGAGACAACGCTGCCAGTAAGTGGCTGCCAGCAGCTGTATGCTACATTACCTGTAATGAGTTTGTCTAACAGAACACCCAATATTATTATCAAATACAACTTTAATGTTCCCAGAGAGGAAATTGGAACATAAAGGAGTCCAATGATGTTTTTTTCCATCTTCTTTTAAAGATATAAGCTCAGTAACGAGCAAATACTTTGATTGGTAATAAACACAACATATCGAACATACTATTCTCTCCAAATCAGCACACTTTTTTTAACCTACATGTGCTATTAATATGACAAATAGCTACTTAACTGCTTCAACATTTATGCACCGTTGGTGCTTATGATTATTAACACTGATGATGGCTCCAGTCCATTCAGTGTGTCAGTAAACCAGCAGGATGTAAATGTAACCCAGCCAGCCATTGATGACAGAAGGGTGAAGATTAATGATTATCTTCATTACCGATTAATCCGCTAATTAATTTTCTCAAATGATTGTTTTGTTCATAAAATGTTGGTCTTGAAAAATGTCCATCACAGTTTGCTAAAGCACTAGATGATGCATTTCTTTAAAGCTGCCACTCTGAACATGGAAGCTGCTTGTCTTCAATTATACGCAACAGTTTTTTTCTCCCCGCACGGCTTCGTGGCCCCTCAACGTGGTAAAAACTACACACAAATGTGATAAAAACAAATACAAACTTTTTTAAAAAATTAATCATATAAATACGTCCTCTTACAAGAGACAATGCGACACAGCTGAGCAACCCTCTTTTTTTCAAATGAATAAATAAAATGAATGTTTCCAACGATCAAGTTAATTAGTTGAGTACCTATTAATATAGCCCGCCCTAAGTAACGTTTTACATCCCCCTTGCCAAAAAAGATGACATAAATGATTGTCAAAATATATATATATATATATATATATATATATATATATATATATATATATATAGAATAAATTGCGTGTGAAAAGAAGAAGAATCCTGTCACATGTGAGCTGTTGTTGAATACTGAGAGGATCTCTCTTTGCAGGGTTTCTGTCAGTGTACATTCCCACCTCTGAAAACTGGGATGCAGTGGGACATGCATCCGTGTGGAACGAGAGGAGCCGGGCTGTAACAAGCGAGGAGTCGGCATGTGTTTTCCACAGACACAAGAACAACCCATCGGTGAGTGACACACTGAGCAAAGCAGTATGCGTGTGCTGTTTGATTTATCCCACAGAAAAAGCCCCTGGGCGTTGTAACTCAATAATAATCATTCAATTTAATGAGTTTGTTGCTGAGCTTCTACTAAATATGTGTTGAATCTATTGAATATTAATAGCACATTTTCCCAAAAACCTTTCATAAATTGGTGAAAGGGACTCGGGGACTTTAGCAACAGCAGCAAACAGCAAAAACAAGCTGTCCAAGCTTGACCATCCAAGACTTCAATGCTGAATGGCCAATGGATTAGTGGTGAGAATCAGTACAACTGGGAAAGGATATAAAAACATATATAAACACGCAACCAGTGAACTGCTGGATTAGTTTTTGTTGGATCTGTGAAAAACTTAACAGCACTTCTAGTGTTTGTTTACCAGGAACTGAGGGTGGACGTGAACTAAGATTCAAATTCTATAAACGATCACATAAAACCCAAACCACCAACTATTTCATTTGATTACTGTAATTAAGCTTTTTTCCTAGCTATCGTTATTATTACTAAACTGACTCGGCTTACTCAAAATATAAGGTGACTTAAAAGGCAGATATGGTTTTATTTTAGGCAACCAAAAGCTGATGCCTGACAACCACTTTTAAAAGTTAGTGTTAAGCTTTGGAAATGCAGATGCATCTAACAAAAATAATTATATGAATAATAGAAACGGTAATAGTCTGTTAAAGCTGTTTATATAACTGCATGAATCCAACACTATTTCAGACACAACTTTACTGTATTTCACTTCATATCGTAACACTACATCACTTTTTTCCCCTGTAATGCTTCCTGAAGAATAAAACATGACATAAACCTACAAAAAGTTGGAAAGTAGGCCGTAACACACGGGTCCTTAAACTGCCGCAGCACTACCGAGATATAGCCGACCACTCTGACGTGCGTAGAGGTTTGTGTTTTTATTTTCAATTAGAAGTTGACGATACGACCTTTTGTAAACTATCTTTGTCGTGGATTTGTGCATGTGATTACCTCCTGATAATATCATGATATAGTAGTAATAATAATAGCGTTTGAAAATGTGGGCTACACCTTTCCGGCAGCTTGATGGGTATTAGACGATTAATCAGCTATCTGCTCCAAACCTGCGTTATTATATTGACCTGTAAAAAATCTACTATTCAGACAGCTGCAGGAATTGAATGAGCTGGATTTGCTGCTTTTCTTTGTCTTGCATCATAGTTCATTTAATATTTGGGGATTTTAAACAGTAGGTTGCACAAAATAAGACGTCACCTTGAGCTCTAGGATAAGAAGATCAGCATTTTTCCTGTTTTTTGATATTATTTAGAGAAAGCAATTAATCAAGAATTGTAATCCGCTAATAAAGCGATAATGAAAACAGTCGGTGGCTGCAGGACAAGCATGGTATTTCAATTAATATTAAGTTGATTCAGTTCTTAGAAGTGTATCCTGAGAACTAATTTCAAACAAAATACAAGACCTCTCTTTTCGCCGTCTCCTTTGAATGTCTTCCACCTGCTTGCGTCTCTTTGCGTGATGAAGGGCCCACACAGAGAGGGGTTAATTATTACATTTTAAAAGTAAATTTCCAGGTCAGGAAAAGACCAAACTCTTGTAGTAATGGTTGAGCTGTTATTTTTTGTTCCATTACGAAAAAAGGATGATGTTTTTTCTCATTTGTCATCCATCCGTCTAATCGTCCCTTTCTCTTTCTGAGTTCTCTTTCTTTTGCATTCTATTCCCTGAAGGTTTTGATATGCCGGGCGACGTGCTACATTGCGGAAGACCAGCTGTTTCAGTGGACGGAAAAGGTATGTTAATACAGCTAAATCATCTGAGGTTGTTATGCAGAGAAGGTTTAGGGCAGCTGTCCCTCTTCGGCCTGCAAACACACAGCAGATTCACAAACATGCAGGTATCTTTTAGGGTGATCCGCACCAGTTTCTCTCAACCTTTTTCCGTGTCTAGGGCCCCTAAAGTGATGCACATTTAGGTCAGAGGCCCCCATTTGATACAATTCTGCTTCAGGGATGATTTACATAGACAACAGGTGATGTTGTGTGAGGTTGATGGTGTCTCTCTCTCTCTCTTTCTCTTGTAGGTGTTTGACTGCCTGCAGCACAGACAGCTGAATGTGACTGTGCTGTCAGACAGCTCTGTGGCTGAGTACAAGACAGCAGACTATCTGTGCAGTAGCTCTGCTCCCTTCCTGCGCTCGCTCCACACCGCTGCTTACCGTGACCGGCCTGTCTGCCAGTCACTGGAGCAACCCAACATAATCACTGGACTTCCAGCTGCAGGTACTACTATTATTTTACACTTAAAATGTCTCTAATTTTTCAGACTTGCATTACTGGCCAGGTTTTTCCTCTTAAATAAGCAAAGACATTAAAAAAACCACCAAAAAAAAAACCATACACTTCAAATCTGCACAACTGATGATATATAATCGGGATATTTTGGAGCGTGACAAAGGAAAAAGGCGATAGACATGTAATTGGTCAATATCTATCAACAGCTGATAAAAAAAAAAATTCTAAAACACCCTAAATAATAAATATCTAAAATGAAAATGACAGGCTCGAACGCACTGCGTGCCAGCGCTCCTCATGAGAAGAGAGAATCAGCTGTCCACCTCTGTTAAAACTCTCTGGGCTTCAAGTCGACCTTTCTTTAAGACATTTTTTTTTATAGACAAGACAGATCGACTTAATCTTACTTTACTAGACTTAAAATGTGTTTGTGTTGATAAGTGTTGCAGTTACGAGCCACTTGCTAAAATAAAAAACAACAAAGAAAATGCAAAAGGTGACATTACTGGACCTCGTTAATTGTGAGCATGATTGGCTCCTTTTCAACTTGACTCGACATCCCAGACGTCATGTGGAGACCTGCAGAGCTGTGGTTCCTCCAAGTTTCTGATGCATGGAGAGATTAATGATAAGACAACATGAAACAAGTTGAAGAAGCTTTGTGGTCTTCTTCTTTTCAGTAACGCACATGGATCAATGAACCAAACATTGTAATTTCACAGTAGTAATGATAACTGGATGCAAATTAAAGGGTGTGAAGTATGATATGGGGGGGGCTCCCATTAATCCCTCGTGTGAACTATAAATCCAGCTTCAGCCAAGTTTGATTCTTGACTGTCCTTGAGCGAGAAACTGAATCACAAATTTCTCCTGATGTGTTTATGTGGGGGAAAAAAACTAGTAATTTGCTTTGGACCAAGCCTCTGCCAGCTGAATGAAATGTAGCGCCATTAGTGCCGCTCTCCACTCAACTGAGCTCACATAGTCTTTAATCCAGATTTACTCATTTTGGCACGAGTACCCTTAAAGACACTGAAAGTCCAAACAAAGAGACACGTCGTCAGGATAAAGAACTGGAGCCGGCAACACTTTAAGGGACTCGAGTCAAACGGTCGAGTCTTCAGAAATTCTGATGGTTTCATTCTCCTTCTTTTGGGTTGTTTCTTCAGTGCTGAACCACTGCGAGGTCCACAGCATCGCCACTGTTGTGTATCAGTGTTACAGTGACGTCACCGGCCCTGACTCTGTCACCATGGAGACCTTCAAACCAGCACTAACCAAGCTCGGCAAGTTGATTCAGGTGAGCTGCTTTTCTATTTCCATCTGAGGGGGCGATTAAAGGCCTGAGTATGACTAAACTGCATCTGCAGTGTTTCTCTGTTCTAATTTTTAACATTTTGATCTCCCGCTTTGTCCTTCTCTTCTCAGTTGGACCCGTCTCCAAGCACAGACGTCCTCCGCAAGTTTGTCAGAGCCACCAACATCCAGAGTAATCTTTACATCTAAAAATGGCCACATTGCACTCTGTGCAGTGCAAAGTTTATTTTATTTTCCTGTGGTAAAATACTGTCATTTTTTAATAAAGTAAGTAAAGAAAGCCTCTGTGTACATTTCAGTAGTTTAATGATTTACTACATTTATTTTGTTATCCTGCCTTCAATAAGGAGTCCCATTTAGTTTCCAAAAAAAGAATTATAATCCTGATGAATTTATGATTGACAAATAAATCAAATACATTGTGAAAGGGAGCTACAGTGTGCCTGCATCATGTATATCTCTGTAAACCTCTCCCCTCTTTTCATTATGAAGATGTCTTTCTCCAGAGATAACAGGTTATCAAGTTTATAGGTGATTTGATGAACAAGACAAATGTTCAACACGGCAAAAAAATATATATACACACACATATATGTGTGTGTGTGTGTGTGTGTGTGTATATATATATATATATATATATATATATATATATAAACCTAACCCCGTGAATTTTGTAGTTCATTAAAAAATATTTATAATGCAAGATTGGGCCCAGATTTAGCCATCAAAGGGCCATAACCTGTTTCAGTGCTGGTTGCCGATAAACCCGACTCCCATGTCTCAGCCAGAATAGGCCTGTGTCTGTAACAGCTACATCTGGGCCAGATATGGCAAAAATGAACTGGGCCAAAGCTGGCTCACATTTGGCCGCATCGAGCCGGAACGCAGCCTCAACACGGCTGAGTCCGCTGGCAACCTGGGAAGCAGCTTCCTCAGCTGGCAGACAAGAGCAGCGGTTTCACAGCTGGAGCTGTGGGACAGGCGACTTGATCAAGGGAATATTGATTTCTATGAGAATCTGAGTGAATTTGAACTAATACTGATACAACTTGATGGCTCACACATATCTGCACTCATTTTGTTTTGCACCGGTTGCACGTTATTGTTTTGAAAAGATATTTAGTGTAAAACTCTTTATTGACAAATATTTGAACTTGTTTTGTTTAGTTTTTCACAAGTTGCATTTATTGTTATTATCTTAAAAATATATTCAGTTCCAAACATGTTAATTGCAGCCACAATAAGCTATTTGCCAAATATGAGTTATTTTTTCACAATTTTATTTGCATTGTTCTAAAGAAGTGATTGCACTTTTATTTGTTTTTGTCTGGTGGAGCAATCTGGTTTAATTAAAAGTGATTGCAATTTTTTTAATTCTATTATTTGAAAAAGCACAGATGGAGGAGTCACAAAAAGTTGTTATTTCAATAACAATTCAGCATGGACCATTTAGTTACAATTTTGTTGGGGCACGGACATTTTTCTTCCTTTTGAGAACCACTGTGTTAGAGGAAATTGTTTCCCACAGCATGTACACACAAGAACAAGTTCTCCATATGCAGAATATCCCAATTTTTAAATAATGTGTATTATATTACATTGTTATTATTGCTGCATCAATGGTACTTTAATCACTTTAATGTTTCCGCTTGTTAAGGTGTAACTTAATCTTTACCTACATACATAACATATAGGTCGATATATTTCTGTCCGGATGGGGGCGGTAATGCGCCAGCGAGCTCTTTTTCCAACGCCGGAAATTCAAAGAAGACGAAGTGAGCGAAACTCAAACGAATCAGTTGGTAATTTACTGTCAACAGGAACTTTAAGTGGATTGTTTTTGTGTTTATTCGACCGCTCAAACTGCGAACATATGTATATATATATACGTGCATTGTGCTGTCGACAGACTCGCGCTCCCATCACGTCAACGTAATTAACGTCAACGTAAAACTAACGTTACGCCGACTGGAATCCCAAGAAGACATCCTAAGGGGCGAGTTAGCGTGAGGCTAACGAGGCTGACGGTAACAATGAGTGCCAGCCGCCGTGTGACGTCTACAAGCGGCAGGTGCAAAGCCTCCGTGAGCCGGAGCAAGGAGCACCCAGCGCCCAGAGGTGCCAGCAAGGTGCTGGCCGAGAGGAACCAGGCGGTGGTGGCGGTGGGAGCCTGGGTGGAGGGCGGGCAAGACTCCGTGGAGCACCCGTGGGTGAGTTGCTGGCTGTTGCCACGGCTGCTGACAGACCGTTAGTGATGACATGGTCGTTAACCAGTGGGTGGAAGAAGTATTATATTTAACTTGAGTAAGAATAGCAGCACTACAGTGTAAACATACTGGCTACAGGTTAAAGTGCAAAGTATCTGCATCAAAATATACTTACTAAGCACTCATTATGCAGAATCACATATATATTATATATCACTGTTAGTGATTCATATGTTCATTCATTCATTTGAATTACTTTATACAATATACTGCTTTATACTTTATAATAATGTATACTGCTGGGTAACTTAATCTATAGTAATACAACACAATTCATATGTTGTATTGCTAATTTATGTAACTGAAAGTTAACCATAGCTATTAAATGAATCTAGTGTTGTAAAAAGTACACTATTTGCCTTCAAACGGAGTATAACTACAAGTTAAAATTAGCTTGAGATGGAAATGCTCAAGTAGAGAACTTGTACCTCATAAATGAGAAGAAGACCGGAGAATCAGCAAATATGATCACTTTAAAAGAAGCTGAAACCAGTGGATTCTTGGCACTTTGTTTTCAAAATAATCAGTGAAATGATTCATCAATAATCAAAATAGTTGCCGATCAAATTTTGTCACTCGTCTAATTGATTAATAAACTGATGTTGCAGCTCTAATTGAATGGGCTGATATGGAAATGTTCACATGAATCTCTAGAGTCTGGATACTTCCTGAAGTAATCCAAACATGCCTCTTTAGGCTCTGGCTTCGCTAACTGAGGAGATCCAGTCAGAGAAGAGGAGGGAGACTGAAGAGGGTCTTCAGCGATTTCAAGATGAAGTACGCCATCGTGTGGCACAACAAGCTCAAGTCAGCAAGAAGAGGCAGCAGCATCAGAAAGACTCCATGGTAAAGATAGCATGTTTGTCACAGACGGTGGAGTATTAATGAAGTAGTAGTGAGGTATTCATGAAGTAGTATGAACTGAATCAATAAAGGGATCAGGGAGGGGTTTTACACACTTTCAACATTGAATGTCATTTATTTACATAATTTGTCTGTAAAGTGTGTTCTTCACTATGCCGTATCCAACCAACTGTCCAAATCTTAGTTTTAGAATGATAAAAACGGCGTTAGGGGAAAATCCTAATTTTATTAATACTGTTTATTGTTGTTGTTTGACTGACTAATCAAATAATCAACTAATCATTTTGGCACTTCACAGGGACGATGAAGCATAGATGTGCCCCCTGCTTGCCCGTACTGCTGTTGTTCCAGCTGGATTGACATTATTGTAAAAGTGTGTGTTTATGTCCAGGTAAAACCTGACAGGAGAACCCCACAACAGCAGCATCAGGTCCGGACCCAGCATGTGTCTGCTGGGGAGAGGCCGATGTCTGCGGGAGGTGCTGCACAACAGAGGGTGACTGAGAGGAGCACTCACCAGGTGAGAGGGTATTATATTATTCAATTCTAGAAGTTTTGGCAAATAAATCTCTGTTTAGTTTACTGTTTTGATGTGTGCAATTTCCAGAAAACTGTACTGAACAGATACTTGGCTTTATCATAAATCATTCTAATTATATACACTAAAGTGTTACCCATGGAAATAAGAGTAGCACAGACATTCCTGTTGCAATCAACATTGCAGGATAGTCAGAGCAGTGACCTTTTGTCCATAGTGTGTTCATAATTTGTCCACCAGAGAGCACTGGGAAATAATTGAATTGGGAAATGTCCCACTCAGCTCCAATCTTGGTCACAGTTCTTCAACCACCACATTTTAGATATCCTTATTTAAACTTTTGATTGTTTTATGTCGGGGTGTTAAAATTGACCTATGCTGTCTTTTTAACTTTTAATATCAGTATTGGCATTGGCCTCAAGAATGTTTTGCACGGCACACATTTCTTCAGCACATTGTGCAATGTGCGTTTGCTTTGGCAGTCAGAATAATTGCATTGTTTCCTTGTGTGAGTGATAGAATAATGTGACAGTGATTAATCTGTCGGATTATTTATTTCCATGGTTTTCCAGTCTAGAGGAGGCGTGAGGCAGGTCCGACTCAGACTGGCCGCCTGTCGGATGGTCCCGCATGGGGAAATGATGTCAGACCTTTCCGGAGGCGAATGGAACATCTCTCCAAGCAGACATGTGAGTGTCTGTCTCCCACACTTCTTCCTCTTTTAGAAACAAATTGTTTTCCGAAACTTGTTTGTGTGTAATAAAACACATTTTCTTCTGCACACAACAGAAAGCTGGAACTTCCGTGCTAAAACCAGACCAAGAAGTCGAAGAGCAGCACCAGGAGGAGGAGGAGGAGGACGAGGAGGAGGATGTTCAGGAAGAAGAAGAAGAGGAGGATGATTATCTCTTCACTAGTCAACATGAATGTCCCCTCGTTCAGCAGAAGGTTAATGAATACCCACAGTGCAACAGTTTCACATTTTCACCAGCAGACTTCATGCTGTTGCATATTGTTGGGATCAGAAAAACTCCCTCTTTCTTTTCGTTTCTTTGCTCTGTTTAGTGGTATCGGTTTTGAAATCCTTGGATGAGAAACATTCTTAAATCTGCTTGAAAATCCCACAAAACTTCAGATTTGGCCTTGAAATCAGTTTTTCCTCAGAATCTAAATTATATGACCAATTGTCTGTGTATATATATAGTTAAAGTGCAAACAAAAACTTATTGTAGCTTATCAGAATCAGCTTTATAGTATGTGTACGCATGCATGGAATTTAAAATATACATATATATGGACCCGATTTGCAAAATTGTAAACAAATAAAGTGTACAAAAAAGATATATATATTTTCAAATTTGACATTTGGACACAAGGCACATTTATTCCTCAAACTTTGAATTGTATCAACACTTGGTAACTTTATAGCAGACGAGGCATTTTGTGCGGCCAAATAATGAACTTTGTCATCAGATCGTAGAAGCCCTGATAGACCAGATGTCGTATGAGTTATTAGGAGTAGCTGTGTCCCAATTCAGGGGAATATGAGTCCTTCCTCTCCAAGTGAGGCAGTCCAGCAGCGCAGCACCTAAAACGTAGTAAACACTGTTTATAGGTCGCTCTCTTCAACTCATAAACCAAAATAGCTCAAACTTTATGACCTTAATATTGCCTTTAAACAGCTGACAGAATGTAATTACAAATGCATAACTGGGTCATGTTCCATTATACCTGAGTATGCGGTACAAGTTGGGATGTTTCACTTCATCACATGACGGATGACATGATGGCAGTGAACAAGGTTGATGGCTATATATTCATCAAGGTTGATGGCTATATATTCCTATATATACGATATACGATACTAACAAGGAACAACAATAATAAATGCAGTTGATGCCTGGTTTCATCTATCTGCACCCAAACTTCGATCTAGATTTGTTAAGAATGTAAATGGGGCAATCAGGTCTATTGTGTCTGCCTAATTTGCAAAAGATTGGCATGTAAGCCCCGACCGTAGCAATCCTAATCTTTACCATCATAAATCGCAGCTAACGTATTTGGACAAGATAAAGCTGATATTCAATATTTTTGTTGTTGCATGAAAAGTCCAGAACCAACAATGCCTTAGTCCGTCTCTTAATGCTTTCTGTCTCTGCCCCAAGCACATTGGCTCCTAATGAAGATGTCAACAATTTCAATTATAGTACAAATATTTATTTATTTATTTGTATATATATATATATATATATAAAGAAAGAAATGTACACTTGTATTGATCCTCATGGGGAAATTCTTCTCTGCATTTGAACAATATTTCTTTGTAGAATAAGAAAAATATAGAATTACACCAGACTTGTGGCGAGCTTGAAGGTTTTGACTGCGTGTTTGTTTCAGGTGAATGGACCGATGCTGTGGGATTCTGAGAAATCACAGCCTCCTGCTTTCAAGTCCATTGTCAGAGTCCCACAGGCCCTGTGGCCGCTGACTGACCAAGAGGAACTGAAAAGACAGGTAGACATCGTAGGACATGGGCATGAAGCTTTGACTTGACGCGTTGGAAGCCCTGTCAAGTCAGACCAAATGTTACAAATAGCACATCTCTCTGTCTCTGTCTCTGTCTCTGTCTCTGTCCCCCCCCCCCCCCCCCCCCCCCCCCCACCCCCCCCCACTCTCTCTCTCTCTCCCTCCTCCCCCCCTCTGCAGCATCAGTCTCAGTTCCTGATGCACCGCCGTCTGTACATGAACATCGAGAGAGAGCAAGTGAAGGAGAACAAACGGAACAGGAAACACCTGAAGAGGACGTCAAGGTGACGAGGCCACAGTATTTTCTCCTGAATCACTTCCTCCTATTGGTGCGATTAGAATAAATCAACATCAAGTACCAACAATCTGTTCCTTTTGATAGCTATTAAATGTTTTTTCATCAGCTTGAAGTAATATATAACGCACAACACTGGTGACAATATTTTAAAAATATTTCCTTATCTTGCTCAAATATGCCTCAATACTCTTTCTATGTATAAACTAACTAAAATAGTGTTGTATGAATGTAAATTACAAGTGATTATTTTTGCCTTAGTCTCCTCTGAATTGTTCTCGTCTCCCCTGAAGGTTCAAAGCCGAGAAAGAACAGATCCGTCTGGAGGAAGAGAGGAAGTTGGACAGAGTTCGGTGGCTCGCGGAGGCCAGACAGAAGCTGGAGGAGCGAGAGCTGCTGATTCAGGAGCGTCTGAAGCTTGAGGAGGAGGAGAGAGCTGTGCAGCTGCAGAGAAGGAAAAGAGAGGAGAAAGGGAAAGTAGCTTCAAGGTAATTAATGAAGACTAAAAGCTTGAAGGCAAACTCTACTCATTTTTACACATGGAAGTTGGTTGGTCATGGGGAGTAATGGTGCATTTGTGAAAGAAGTCGTGTAAAGCCTTTGTTGCTCCAGAGAAAGCTGGGTAAAGTCTGATAAAGTGAATTTATCCTTTCTTTTTTTTTTAATGCTCATAATCAGTTAGTTACTAGAGAAGATGAACACAATTAGTTCAGCACGGTGAACTATGGCTCACCTTGACCAAATGAGCTTAACTATGTGCACACTCAAAAAAGTGCAAGTGCCTCGTTGAAGCCGATGAACGGGCTGATTGTAACTCTCGCCAGGTTCATTGAGGCTCTCAGAGCTCAGTTGAAGGAGCGACTGTCTCAGGAGAAGCCGGAGAAGCCGGAGCCGCCTCCCCTCTGCTGCTGCGCATCATCTTTCTGGGACTCCCACCCCGACACCTGTGCCAACAACTGTGTGTTCTACAACAATCCCAAAGGTACGCGCTGCACCCCGGCCTCACCCCCCGGCTTCACCCCCCCAGACCCCCATTGAGCTATAGTAGGACCATACATGAAAACATACAATAACACTGACGGCAGCATTTTTCTCCTCCACAGCGTATGCAAAGGCGTTACGTTCAACAATGTTGAGTTTGGAGTTGCAGTAGAGGAAGCTGATGAACTGAACTTCCTCCTGTGTGTTTCAACATTTTGGGAAATCCAGGGCAAACCGGAGTCAGATGAGAAGATTGATATCAGTTTTGTTGTCCTTGTTGCATATGTATGTGTAAATATGAGATGGATTGCAATGATAAATCGTTTAGGCATTCGTGTTTTCCACAAGGCAAATGCAACTGACTTTAGGTGCCACCACGGGACCCAATATCTCAACATCTACCGGATGGTTTGCCACAACATTTACCTACACTATTCATGACAACAGATACTGTAAGAGTCCAATATATCTTTATTTATAGATAAATGCAGATGCATTTACCAATGTTCAGCTTCAACCATATTTATTTTGATGAGGATTTAAACTCATCTACAATGACTAATTATTATTTACTTTTTTACAGTTTTTAAGTTTTGTTTATTACATCTATTTAAAATGTCATACACATGTACTTCACAAGAATTTGATTTTAGTACTTGTTATTGATAAGAAAAATCTATACGTTAGCACACTTTCTACGCAGTTATGATTAGTAAATCATCAGGTAAGTCAGTCAGCACATGTGAAAACTATGAATCTGTACTGGAGGCCATGTCGACGTTCTTCAGGGCTGTGCTTAAAACATTTAATTAAAATGTATTTTTTTATTTGATGGCACTTACTATTTATTCTTAATAACAACAAGTGTGTAATCTTTCATACAGTGATCTCTTCTTGCGTTAGACACATTTTTATTTTACGATGGACTACTCTTGGGATGCGTACATTTTGTTATTTGAATGGTCGTAGTCTTGGCAATATTTAGATATGTTGAGGGTGTCAAAGTTGTCTATATTCTCTATGTATTACACTGGTATCCTTGTAGATCATTTTAATTTGACTGAGCTCGGTGAACATCAACTCTGCTTTGATTTTGGTCTTTTATGGTCGGGAAGTAATTTAATTGACAGTCTTAACTGAATTATTCAATTCAATTCAATTCAGTTTATTTTGTATAGACCAATATCACAAATTACAAATGTTCCTCAGAGGGCTTTACAATCTGTACACATACGACATCCCTGTCCCAGGACCTCACATCGGATCAGGAAAAACTCCCCAAAAATAGAAAAAACCAATGTGTTTCTATTATTTTGTCCACCCTATTTATATCAAGTAGGGTCAGCTGAATAACAAAAACCTCTGTATAATACAATTCAACAAAAAAAATGTTTCTGATGAATTGAAAGATGAAATGCTCCTTTATGTATTACGAAATATCTTGTATCATCTGATAATTGTATAGAATATGAAGCATTAGTGTAGATTAAACCACCCAGCAGCCATGTGGCATACAATTTAATGCAGCAGTAATATTAATCCAGAAAAGTCATATATAATAATAATAATAAAACACTGTCAGGGAACATTTAAACATAGTTCAGCAGCAGAAGACGTGCTTTTCCCAATGGTGGAAGAAGTACTCAAATCTTTTACTTGAATCAGAATATATCCACACCATAGTCAAGTGGTTGCTATAGTAAAAGTACAAACGGTTAGCATCAACATATACTAAAAGTACTCATTGTGCAGAATGGGTGATTTCAGAATAATATATATATTATATTATTGTGTTCACTACTTTAATGTTGCAGCTGGTAAAGGTGGAGATCATATTAATTAATTGATATATCCTGGGTAGGTTAATCCACAATAATACATCATAATTTATTTGTCAATGTTATGATTTATATGATACGTGAGTTAGATTTGATATTAATCTAAATCTGCCCAGTAACTAAAGCTGTCAGATAAATGTACAACGTGCAATATTTGACTGAACTGTAGTATAAAGAAATACTCAAGTACAAGTAAATATACTGAGTCACCTTCGACCACTGTTGTGTTCCTTCTTCTCCACTTAGCTGCCATCAGTGTTTAGTTGTGTTTGTCTCAAAGGGGTCTTTACTCATCCACATGCTGTTTCATAACGTGCATGCATGATTATGCTCTTTGTTGTTTTCTTACGCTATAAAGCACATTGCAACCCTTGTTTTGCAAAGGTATATCGTTTTCTGTTATAGTTGTTATTATTGTTTCTATTATTATTATTATTACTGTTATTACTGTTTCTGTTGTTATAACGTCGTTTAAAGGGTTCCCGACCCCCTTTGTTAAGAACCACTAGGGGAGCATCAACCGCTCCCTCTCCTCGCACTCAGCTGTGACGTCAGTGAAAGGGAGGTGGGAGGGAGGGTGATCACATGGCCGCGGACAGTCTCCGTCTGGAAAATCTTACGGAAGAACACATTTATAGGCTATCAATAATATTATTTTTATCACAACGGACGCCTTTTGTTGTTGTTGGTCTGAACCTAAACGTGGAGGGAGGCTGGCTCTCTCGCGCGTAATATAAAGAGCCATCCGGCACAGAATGGAGCACTTTACGCACCAAGAGGCTGCGCGCAGGCTGCTTTATTCTTTCGGTTAGCAGAACAAAACAAGGGCGCGTTTGTGGTCCCGGTTCAGCTAACGAAAAACAAACCGGTCATAAAACACCCGGTAAGTCGGCTCAAAAAACATTCCAGCCGTGCCTTTTTCTTTTTTTTAATTGTCCGCTCTCAGCCCAGCCGTCTGCTCTCCGGAGGACATGCCTGGAATCTGAGTGTTGTTGTTTTTGTTTTTTTGATGTTAAAGTTTGACACACGTTTTGATCGAACAATGAAGACCTCGCTGGCTCCCGGCATACGGTTTATCACGTCCTTTTCTCGAGATAGTTGGTAAGTTTCCATTATCGTTCATTCCGATTGTTCTCCACAAACAAGCCAGTTAATTAATGGCGTCTTCGTCACAACGATTAGGTCTTTATGTGGGTTATCTCTTCCCCCCCCCCCCCCCCCCCCCACACGTTTAGCTGTGAATGATTGGCTCGATAAACACACATTCTGTGGATGTGTAATGGTTTCCTGCAAACCCAGTGTTTACTATCTAAATACCGACACTCATATTGGCTGCTGCCGGTTACAAACGCGTTATACCGCTTGGGTTCCTTCTCATATGTCCACCAGACACGTTTGGGTTGTGATTTTTGCAGAACTACATAACACAATAGTTATATATATATATATATATATATATATATATATATATATATATATATATATATATATATATATATATAATTGAGTTCCCTCTCTTATCGACACAGATTTGACCTTTAACGAATCGATGCGGTGATCGACAACAAAATCCAGAATTCAAGGAATTTGGGAGAATACAAGGGACACGTTATTGTAATAACCTCTCGGTGTCTTATCTCTTCTCAATGTGGGGATCTTCTATCTCCTTTTTGTTGGCTTTACAGCAATTAAGACCCCAATAGTCCAGCAGTTTAGTGAACAAACCAAAAGCATTACATTATGAGAAATGAAAAAGTATGATTGATACAAATATATTATGACTAAATAATGACTTTGCATGTGACTATGACTTACTCTGCTACTATTGCTTAGTCCAAATAATGAAACTGTCATAATGTTGAGATAATCTGAGCAGGGCTGCAAATAGTTGCTTTTCTTATCTCCTCAAACATATTTGCCCAAACGTATTTTTTTCAAAACTCAAATAATTGTTAATGTACTATATTGTTACATCCACATATTTAAGAATCTGAACCATCAAGTGTTTGCAATATTTGCTTGAAAATTGACTGCAAAGATTCATCAATTATCAAAATAGTTCATGAGTACTTCAACTAAAGGTTGTACTTGTGCTTTTACACTTGTTATTCTTTCAGTAGTATTTTCAGCAGCCTGTTTGTTGCAAAAATACTTATGAGTAATGAATGGTTTGTGTAATTGAAACTCACAATGCCTCGCCATCTTTCTAGTGCATGTGATAATAAACTCATAATAAACGCCAAAGAAAGCAGACGTTGGAGAGACATTACACTCTGATGTGCCATAAACTCTGATCTACCTGTCAGTAAGGTACTTATGTACAGTCTAAAGTGAACCAATACAACAGGCCTGCATTAAGTCCTGTGTTCGTGAAGTTTATAATGTTAACAGGAGCAATACAACAATGTAAAAATACTCCGGTCCATTGTGATACACTTATGTCAAAGTACTGAATGATTGGGTCAGCTAAATGTAGTTTATGTTGTAGTAATTGAAGTATCAAAAGTAAACTGGCTCCTGTGGCTGATACCTTATTAATAAAATACAGATTCGTTAATCTTTAAGTAACATTCGGACCCCTCCAAAAGTGTCACATAAATAAACCTGAAGGGTCATGAGATGATTAATCAGGTACGAAAGAGGAACAAACATAAATTAAACAAAAATCTAGAACACTTTTCAAAAAAATGCATTGTATTTTAAAATCTTTTTGAAAGTTTTGAGCATGTAAACATTTCTTCATTTTTGTGTTATTTTGTATTCATGTAAAAGCTGTTTTATGACGCCAAGCCTTCACGTTATTCTACAAAAGATTAACAAGCAAAATCCTTTCACATAGATCTCCACTCATTTTGCATCACACTGTGCAGTATTATAATTAATCATAACTCAGAAAGACTTTGCCCCCACATCTTTATTATGTCATCTTTTGTTTTGCAGGTATCGCGGTTTCACTCTTGGCCTCACCTTCCTCTTCTACACGGCCTACCATCTTTCACGGAAACCTATCAGCATTGTTAAGGTAACCGTGACGATTCAATTCTTTCTTATCGACGGGGTCTTTGCAGGAACGTGACCGGTCTGGGTCAGGGGTCAAAAGCTGCCTGTGAGACATCAAGTTCCTACAGAAGTCATTCCTCTTTACTCATTAAAGAACAACATAAAGGATTAGAAAGAAGATCAATTCATAGTTGAAAACATCAAAACATTTTATTCGGAGAGTTAGATAACATCTTTATCTTCACAATTGAAGATTTTCTGTCCAATGTATCTAAACTCTTTATAATTTAAATATGCCTTTTGGTCGTCAATTAGGTCTCTCACTCTTATGATTCAGTCATCTTTTAAGAGAGGATTGTTTTCACCTCGTTCACTTGTTGCATTCAGTTCTTTATTGCTAAAAATGTCTTAAATAAAGGCACATGTTTTCCTCAAATGTCTGCACTCACAAGAACCTGCAGCCCCTGTATGATAATACCAATATCTAAACATATCTCGGGCTTTACATTACTCTGTCTGTGAGAGATTTCTGTGGGTCGTCTCACCTGCTTCCTGTTGTGTGTTTCTGTGTAATCAGGGTGAGCTGCACAGAAACTGTTCCGCAGTCGTTCGGCCTGCTGACCTTAACATAACCAACAATGCTACTTGGTGTGACTGGGCGCCTTTTGGTAAGTCCTTTTATTTGTTTACCAACTTTGACACGTCACTTATGAGTTGATAATGCAGACTAGCAATTGGAAATTGGGAGTGTGTACTATGGAAAAAGTAAAGTATACTCAAAACAGGGAGTATAAATTAATTGATGTTAAAAAGCTCTAGGAACACCCAAGACAACAAACAATTTGGATTAACACATCCCTTATACTTAAGTGTACTTGGCACTGAAGAACTGTATAATTCCTTGGGGGTAATTCCTTCCTAAAAGGGTTAATTATTTTAATGTTGTACCGTAGCTGCAAAAATAGTATTTTATAAGGATTGGTGTATATTGTATTAAAGTAGATGAGACTCTGTGAGAGTTGCTCGCCCTCATCAACAACACACATACAGTGTTGTTGAGGAGAGATTCTCCCTCCGCATGTGTGAAATCTGACCCGCCGTTACCTGCACACCCACACAGGTGTCTCCAACTATTCTGTCGAGTCTGACCTCGGGTCAGGTTGAGGTTGGGTCGGGCTTGGAGAGAATGCTGCTTCATGGTGCATTCACATGCTCAACAGATGGTCCAATTTCCAGCCTTCCATGAGCTTTTAAGTCAGAATGTAGAAACACCACAGACACTACAAAGAAGATGTGTAGTATTTAATACACATTGATAGTTCTGCGTGACAACGAGGAGCAAAGTAAACCGATCTGTGATGTGGTCCCAAACTTGTTCCCACTTGAACAACATCCCAGTGATCCGGGGTTCAATTCCCAGTTTAAGTTTACTGGGTGAGATGTGCGTATCCGTGGTGTGTGGGGAAGGTGCTAGGGGCGCTTGATGCTGCACGACTCCAACTGAAACTTCCATAATTCTAAATGATGACATGGAGAAAGCTCATTCATTTGTGTCGCCCCTCTAGGCCAGGACAACTACCAGACACTGTTTGGGGTCTTGGATAACTCCTTCCTGGTTGCCTATGCCATCGGCATGTTTTTCAGGTTCGTATGTGCCATTTCCCGCAGACATCGTGATCTCTGTGTGTGTTTGGGCTTTGTTGAGTCATACTCGTTTCTTGTGCAAACAGCGGGATATTTGGAGAGCGCGTGCCTCTGCGCTACTACCTGAGTTTTGGGATGGTGATGAGTGGATTGTTCACATGTCTGTTTGGCCTCGGCTTCTACTTGAACATCCACTCATTAGGGTACTACGCCGCCATCCAGGTAAAGACACAACAATCACCAAGCCGTACACTTTCTTTTGTTCCCTCACCGGTTTTAAACACAGATAACCCCTGACCCCCTGACCTTTCCTCTAAAGCCACCATTGGGACAGAATTTGCACACAACAAATTGACAAATCGAACTTCCAGATTGCTGTGACATTTTCTAAATTAGAAGCAGTGGATGCTGTTTGTTTAAGGCGTACACTAACAGAAAGTTAAAAGCGACAGTTTGTGGTTTTAGGGTTAAGTTGAACAACATCTGGGCCAAGTGACTCGATGGAGGTTGCACGTTTTGGTATTATCATGCCTGTGCAGAGACCAACAGCTGTGCTCTCTCACCATATCTGTTAAGCCACACTATAGCTGGATATGTTGCCCAGAACCTCTGCATGGATGGATAAACTGTCACAGACCATAACTCAACCGTAAAAAACATTTAAAAATGGACATTTTTACATTTCTGTTGGTCTCCAGATCTCATTTCTACTTCTGAAATATTTACACTATTCTCTAAACAGTGTTAGTTTGTGTGCCAAAAGATCGGCCTGTTAATTTGCAAACAGGTTTACATCTTGTCTCACTGTCTTTTGACTTTTGTTGTGGTACATGTACAGAATTATGAGTCTTTGACCAGCTAAACAACCTCTCATCCATTTTGGCAGGCAGACCTACTGCATGAAACAAACTCACGTTAGGGGAGAAAGAGGGAAGCAGAGATCAGATGAGCTGTTTATTGCTGACTCATCAACAAATGTACACCCATACCAACAGACACACGACAGGCTTCATTGGTCTTCCTTGACTCCAAAGGAAATGAATGTTGGTCTCAGTGTGGATGCACAACTCGGTACAAGTTAAGACACAGTCACACAAGTTTTGTTTCACTTCAGTCTTTTTTTAAAGTCCCTTTGTCCAGTGATAACCGCCCACAAAACCCTGTGCAGGTTTAAGTCACGTGAGAATCGGGACAAGTGAAGAAACCGGTTTTGGACACAAGCTACTTTCCCTTCCTGTGGAGACTAATAATGCTGCAATTGCAACAATTGTTTTTTTTTTTTTGTTTCTCCTCGTTCAGTCTCTAAAATGTCAGAAAAGAGTCAAACAAACAGCGGCCACAATTACCCAGAGCGCAGGGTGCGGTCTGCAAATAGCTTTTGCCTTATCACCATTCCAAAACCACAAAGATATTCCATTTGCACAGATATCAAACATTTTAACATCACTTTTTAGGAGGCTCATCCACCTGTAATTGTCACTGTCTCTTTCTTCTTTTTTATTTATTAACTTAATTTAAATTCTGTTGAAACCGCAATGACTTATCTCTTCAAGTGCAGTAAACTCTAAGGCGTGTACTTAGCTCATGAATGCAATGCTGTCTTGTAGCTCTGAAGTGTCAGATGAGCCTCAGAACATCACATGACCATTCCCTGGAGTCAAATTCAAAATGTGAATTCAACAGAATTTCAAAAACTATAATTAGAAACTTTACTCATTCTTTAGATGATAACACAAATTAAAGTGATGAGTTTGTGAGAATTTATTTGTTCTCTCTTTCTCAATCAAGAAATCACTGCTTTATTGTTTTGATGAACTACCCTTTTACCCTGTCGCAGGTGTGATCACTGTGAACTCAGTGGGTCAGTACAGCCCTTATTTATCATCATCTTTAAAAACATCTAGAGATCTCATGGTGGCTCAGTCAGGCTTTCCTCACATCTATCACATGACCCACCGCGGCATCACATGACTGCAGCTGTGTGCCTTTGGTGTTGGAATGTTAAGACTCACTCGTCTCCTCTTATTCTCCTTCTTTAAGTAGAGTTTGTGTCGTTACACCAGCATTAAGAGGCTTGTATGCAGGAGGGTAACACAGGCTGGTTTCTCCCTCTGTTTGCTTCATTCTGCAGGTCATGAACGGGCTCATGCAGACCACCGGTTGGCCTGCAGTGGTGGCTTGTGTCGGCAACTGGTTTGGGAAGGGGAAGTGAGTACTGCTCGACGTGCATTTCTGATGACTACACAGCATTAAAGATGCGTATTCTTTTGAGGCCGGTTGACTCACACGTGCACATTTGTCATGTTTTGACAGACCTAGGTTTGATTCATCTCAGACCATCAAACCCACATCATAAATCCAAACGGCCCCTCAAATAAACACGACTGCTCAAAAGTTTGTAATGTCCTGCTACAAAAGCTTGATTTGATCCAGTCAGATATCTGAGGATTAATAAATCTGTTTGAATGGTCTTGATCGTTAATCAATTATTGACCATTGAAGGAATGGTTTACTTTTGATGAGAATATCGTTATTCTGGGCGGGGTTAGCTTAGTTTAGTTTAGCATTAGGATTGAATGCTTTGCAGTTCACACATTGTGTTTGTTTAATCCATACAGACAGACATGCAAACACTTTAATTTGTGGTTTTGGGAGCCCACTAGCTGTGTTCACACATAGCTCAGCTAACGATGTCCAGAATCCAGCTCCGTACTCAACACACGGACGTGATAATGACCTTACTCTCACTATCAGAAAGAGAATAAGTGAACAAGCATCCTCACAAGCATGTTGAATTACTCCTTTAATGTGACTTTACGACTTAATTGATGAATTGCTCTTGTGTTTTGATCATCAGACGTGGGTTTATCATGGGTGTGTGGAACTCCCACACCTCAGTGGGAAACATCTTGGGCTCCCTCATCGCAGGAGCCTTTGTGTCCTCGCAGTGGGGAATGTCCTTCATAGTCCCCGGACTCATTATCATCTGCACTGGGATCCTGTGCTTCTTCTTCCTGGTTGAGAGTGAGTTTCTGTTCATCAGTGAAACCCTCACTTAACTCTTTCACAGAGGCATTAGACAAAAAGCCTGATGGAAGGTTTATATGCCAAAGACATTTATTTTGAAAGGGTGTGTCTTTGTTCCGTCGGACAAATCCCTGCCAGATCTGTCCGTCCAGGATCCTGTTTGACTTGTTGGTAAAGCAAATGTTTTTGCAGTAACTTTAAAGTAGTGGTGTTAGTACAATTACCTTGTTCAAAGCTGAGCAAACTATGTCAATAATAAGAAATATGTAAATGATCTATTCTTAAAGACGAAGAGCTCTAAAGTTCTTTGCAGGAATGTGCAAAATATAGGCTGGGTAATGTGCAAAAGTTCATATTATGAAGTATGAAATAAATCTGATTATGTGCATGTCGGGAAATAGTGAGGATGCGAGGATCAGATTAATTGAGATTAAAAAGATTGATTATTCATTTCATCCCTCAATACAGATTTAAGTGTGATAATTAGTGATGCTTACATGTTGTTGTCCCGTTGTCTTCACATTACATCTCGTGTCAAACCTAAATGTTGCTTTTAAGTCCCAATTGCATCTTTTCTTTTCTCTCACTCAGAACCTGAACAAGTCAACTGCACTCCTCCTCAGCACCACGTGAGTAAAAGCAACCAACTTCCATCTACCTAATTCATCCTGAAAAAGAATAATACACTTAATTTGCTTAACACCAGAAATGCAGCACATTGTGCCTTACAATAAGGAAATATTAACATAGAATGAACATAAAAAATGGTAAAAAAAAAGAATACATAGAATGCACAACATAAAACGGAAAAAAATAACCCTTTGCATAATACTAATAATACTTTTTTGCAGCATACACATATACATCAATAAACACTGTAGCAGCATCAGCAGGTTCCCATTCTATTCAACTCTGTTCTTTACTTTTTGACATTAGCGGTGGAGATTTGGAGACTGCTTGAACTCATGCATACTCTTTGTGTTTTCAGAGTGAAAAGGAGGGCGACGAGACGGAGTCTATCGTGAATAACACGTCCCAAATTGACATAAACGCTTACGGTTCCATCACCGTTGAGCCCGCGGAGGTCGTTGAGGACCACACAGAGGCCATCAGCTTCATTGGGGCTCTCAGTATACCGGTGAGTGGAGACAACTCTTTTCAACCATCCAAATGTCTTTTATGTATGGAATTGTATGATTGTATGACCACAGCTCCAATCGGCAACGGACGGAAATCACAGCAGCATTCCTGATATGATATTATATTGATTATTTGTATAACGATACAATATTGGATGATACGTGATACACTTTCGGTTTGATTAAATTCAAGGACTTGTGGTCAATATGAGACCATATCATACGCCAACATCAGTTACACTTATATCAACTCACAAAAAGCAACTCAAATATGAGTTACTTATTGGCACATTTATTACTGGGCTCAGTAGGAAGGAGGGACGCTTGGATGAAAGTCGGTGACACAGACGTGCCATGAGAACTTTCAAAATAAAAGCGTGTCTTAAAGATGATGTGTATTGATGTTTTCACTTTGCAGCGAGGATAATGGATCGTTAATCATTGAATGGATACGTATCAGTCCAGATTGACGTATCGTTACACCCCTAGTGAAAGAGACTGGAGACAGAGAAGGGGGCGGGGCAGGGCAGTTCATTGTGAATTATAGCACTGAGATAATAAAGGCATTTAAGGCCTTTTGAGATGATGACAGGTCCTCATGGTGTTTTCGTGTCTCACTCAGGGAGTGGTGGAGTTCTCTCTCTGCCTGATGTTCGCCAAGTTGGTCAGCTACACTTTCCTGTACTGGCTTCCTCTCTACATCTCCAACGTTGGTCAGTATTTACACACATACTTAGTTGTTTTCCAACGAGGAGAATATCATACATTATACATTGTAGTGTTATCCGAATAAATTAATGTTGATTGAATTTTTTTTTCTTCTTTCATTCTCAGCACATTTTGAAGCAAAAGCTGCCGGAGACATGTCAACACTGTTCGATGTGGGAGGAATCGTGGGTAAGCTTCGAGCCTCAACTGATCATAACGTTTGATCCGACAGGATTTCATTTTCCAAAAAGTTTAAGACAAAAGAAATGGAAGGAAATATGAAACATACAAAATATATGATGGAAATGCATCTTGTGCACTTTTGGTCTCTAGGGAAACAAAAATAATGGCCTTAATAATTCAAATTTAAAAGCTTAATTACTTTGAACAGTACTGACGTGGAAATTGAAATATATATAATTGTGTATATATAAAAAATATATAAAAATACTTTACAATGCTGTCTATCTGAATTTGTTTGGTTTCAATCCCCTCTCTGGACAGATTGCTCATCCTTAATAAGTAACACATTTCAAATAGTATTCAAATTAAATTACATAAATTACATTTTGTCAGTTCAATTCAAGCAACCATGTTTGGCAGTTTGAGCACCTTGAATATAGTTTGTAGAGTATTGCGCAACACTGAAACGCTGCAGTGCTCCATATTACAGCAGCAACGCCCCCTAGTGGAAACCGGGAAGATGAATTTACCCCAGAGGGCAAACTTGAGAAAATGGCTCCATTTGGTGGACAATCTTCAAAACTACAATTATTTATGCCAGGACTAGATTAAAAGTCTGATATAATAGGACACATTATTTAATGTTGTATTGGCGGTGGGATACACATTTGAATTGGGCTTCAGTGGGTACATTTTTGTGTGTCTATATGTTGGCTTAACTATTTATCAGTGGAGCTTAGATTGAACTTCCAAAATTCAAAAACAAACCTCACACCATTCAAATAAGTCATGCCATATTCAGCCAAATTGGTAAAAAATGTCGTCTCCAGTGATGCACACAGGTTACATTTTGTACACAACATAAAGTCATGTCAGTAGTGGTTTAATTTCAGTTAAAGAGATTGAAAGATTGAAATCCTTTGTTTTTGTGGTTTATGTTTTTATTTTTTATTTTTTACAGCCTTTTCACTTGTTCCCTCCTTCCATCCCAGTTTGACTAGAACATAGGAAACTAATTTAACTGGTGATCCCAGTGCTGCGAGGAAGACAGGATCTGACTTGAATGTGCTCTGTGTCAACAGGAGGCATCACGGCGGGCCTCGTGTCTGACTACACAGGCGGGAGGGCGACAACCTGCTGCGTCATGTTGCTCACTGCTGCCCCGATGGTGAGTGGCATTTAATACATCAAATTATTTAATGACAGCACAGTCACTCTTTTAACCAGTGGCTCCCTGGCCTGATTCCAAAGGTTACGTATATGCTACAGTTCAAACGTTTGTATAACTGTTCAAAAAGACTAAAATTGAAAGGACATAAAACGACAAAGGGAACCTCTCACAGTTAAATAAGTAAAGCTTTTTTGGCTGGAAAACATTGAAAATTCACGTTCTAACAATATTCTCCCCTTTCATGCAACACTGAGAGGATTTAGACTAAATGGAAGTTTCAATAATATAATTCTTCTTCTTCTCGGGCTAAAATGATTTCAACAGTGAACAACACAATTGGTGTCTGAATTATACTATTTTTGTTATTTTGCTATTTAGTTATTGATTAAGGAAAGAATAAAAACATAAATAGAACAGCGGGTTCTAAACTCTTCATTGGGAGTGTAATGTAATGGTAGTGTGTGTGTGTTTAATAGGACATACAAGCATCAGACCGATATACGAACGTTGTTTTGTTCATTTTCCAGCTTTTCCTCTATAATTACATCGGACAAAGGAGCATCGGTACTACAGTCGGTAAGACTTCTTTTCTTTTTTCACATCTAGTTTTTTCTCTCTAGAATAAGTTCTCATGGTTAACAGGACTGGTGAACTCACACATCTCACACAGGCGGTAATTCCAGTTTACGTTTGTTTGTATAATTATCCATGTGGCAATTTATAAAGGTTGCTTTGGCAGGAACACGGTCGGCAGACCAATGGCAAAAAGAAAAAAAGGCTTCAAGCCTGGTCCTGACTGACGAGGCGCAGAGGTATTCCTCAAAACTTAAAGCAAATATATGGTATTTGCTTGGCAGTACAGTTAGGGGTGCATTACACCCGATGCGGGTGCTTTCAATATTCCATTTTCTTTTGGTCTTATTTGTGCAGGTTTAGCGATGTGAATTTGCCGCAGCGTTTTTGGTTGCTGTGCTTGTGATGTTCGGAGCAGTCGAAGTTGGACCATCGTCTCCTTTACATTAACTTGACATTCATTTCATTAATTCACCTTCACCGCACCTGTGAATCTGAACTGAAAGCAGAGTAGTCCTCTTTAAAAGTACAAAGTTCGTTGTCAGTCATCTGAAAATGACTATTTTTAATGATATACAGTGTAATTACTCTTTAATAAGTGTTTGTGTCCTTGTTTTGTTGTTCTCCATATGTAGGTATGCTGCTATTGTGTGGAGGCCTGGTGAACGGGCCATACGCCCTCATCACTACTGCTGTATCTGCTGACCTGGTAAGTCCTGAAGCATCATGGGAAACCTCACTGTTTTATGCCCCTGGTGTCTGTCAACAAATCATCCAGCAAAATAAACACTTCTGTTGTGAAATAAACACAGTTTGAGGGTCCTGATGACATGTAGTGGACATAGATTAGACATTTAAAACACGTTTTCTCTTCTTACATGATCCTTTTGCACTGTGTAACTAAGTACAGTTACTCAAGTACTGAACTATTTTAGGTTTACTTTTGAGGTACTTTACATGTCCATTTTATGCAACCATGTACTTCTACTTCACGACATTTTAAAAATAAACAAGTGTACTGTTTACTCCAATACATTTATTTGGCAGCTTTAATGACTTTGCAGTACATTATGTATTTAACATGAGCTCCACCTATTACAGCTGCAGCATTGAAGTCATGCGCACAATAATAATTCAGTAATGTAGTATATTTTTCTGAAATGGGCCATTCTGCAAAATGTTTATTAAGTTTATTTAGATTGTCAATGAAGGATATTTACTTGTAACAGAGTATTTCTACACTGTGGTATGATCTGAGTACCACTGTGTCTTTGTTGCAACAGGGAACACATGAGAGTCTGAGAGGTAACTCCAGGGCGTTGTCAACAGTGACCGCAATTATTGACGGGACTGGTTCAGTCGGTATGTATGGAGTTATTTTTGACAACTCTTTTAAAGCTGCTCTCATCATATTTTTAACAGTCATTGATTATACGCGGAATTCAAATTAAAAAGGAAAAATGGAACAATATTTGATTCTCGGAAACACGGGGACCACCAAAATCAGCACAACATGAAAGTTCCTTGAAATTGAATTGTACAATTGACAAGGAAACTGTAAACATACATAAGACAGTATATAAGGCAATTTGAACAAGAATGACATGTTAAGATTATTGAATCATCTTCGTTTTTTCCATCTTCCTCCCTTCATTTTCCGTTTCGTTTTTGTATGAGAACATTTAAGCACTTTGTAATGCTCTCTGGTAAAGTATGACACTTTTTTTTATGTGACATATTAAAAGAAACTGTCAGTGACGTTGGCGTGTTCTCTTTAGGAGCTGCGGTGGGTCCTCTGTTAGCCGGCGTGATCTCTCCCACCGGCTG
Organism: Cyclopterus lumpus; assembly: GCF_009769545.1. Taxonomy (NCBI): domain Eukaryota; kingdom Metazoa; phylum Chordata; class Actinopteri; order Perciformes; family Cyclopteridae; genus Cyclopterus; species Cyclopterus lumpus. Next base: position 7,294,035 of record NC_046979.1, read on the forward strand.
GAACAACGTCTTCTACATGCTCATCACTTCTGACCTCTTAGCCTGCCTGGTCAGAAACACCTTCTTATCTATTGACTTCTGTAATCTCCTCCACTACAACACAGCCATGCTTTAAACATTAGGCTTACATGTCTTTACTGCTTATTCCAGTCCAATAAGAACACTCTGACTGACACATTGTTTGTTTGTTTGTCCGTCTTCAGTTTTTGTCCAGGCTTGTTTACAAAGAAGCGTGCGGTTGGTGTCGACGTGTCCCCCGAGCCAGAGGGTGAGTACCACCACCAGTCGGGCTGATCAACTAATCACGTGTTCGATAGAGATGCATCCGATACTGACTCGACGAACAGGCCGATTTGGTCTCGGATACCATTGTTTTAATAGATAACAATTCAGTAAATGTGTATGTATGTATTTATTTGTTTACTTTTGTTTTACAAAGTTAGGATGCAATGTTTAAGTCAAGCCTGACACTTCACACATAAAAGAATGATCCCAGTCACGTCCACACAGTGAGGCATACAGCTTAATGATTAAACAGTTGATATCGGATTGCTACTTATTATCAGCCAATACCCAAAGCGAAGCTATTGGCATCGGTATTGAGGACTGAAAAAAAAGTCAGATCTGTGCATCCTTCATATTAGTTGAGTAAATAAATGATCACGATCGACTGCGATATTGACGTCTAAAATCCCTGCTTCGCGCATAGAAAACTGTGTTGCATATCAAACCAAGCGCTTCCAAAGCTAACAACCAGACCCCGGTGGGTGGTGGTGATGTTTGGCTCAACTTTTAAAAAGCTGTCAAGGCGACAGCCTCTAATTTGTGTTTTTTTATGGGGAGTTATGGGCGGATCGGACTGATCAACTTATATTCATTAAGGAAAAAGAGTTAAACTATGTAACTCCTTGTAAAACCACAGATTGGCGTTATATATTTCTTTATGTTTTTATATGGATGAATCAATCAATATATTGTGTTTTAATGAGGGGACTTTAGAGGTGTTAGTAGGGAGAAGTTTAGTTTACTTTGGACTGAGCCACGCTAGATGTTTCCCTCTGTCTTTTCTTAAAAAGTCAAACTATTGCTATTTACAGGGTTATTGTATTTAATTGCATTATAAATGTCTAATAGTCTTTTTCAAATATTTTTATTCCAGGTTCAAAGAAATCTGAAAAACTCACACAATGAAACTGGGAACCAAACAGAAAAAAGAGGGAGAAATGCTGAAAACGGACCTCAGTGGACCAGACATACTAGCGGAATGGAAACCAGTGGAGCCACCATTGGAAGATAAAAGGCACTAAAACTGACGATTGAAGCCTTCTTATTATTGTAAAACAGAGAGAAATACGTCTTTATGGAGACAACACTTTTTTATGACTGATTTACTCATTCTAACTTGTTTGTTTTTAATATTATTTTATCATTAAAGTGTACATACTGTGTACATTTTCTTAATTTCTGTGTCCTTAATTACTGCATACTCACAATACAGTTTGGTCATACCTGCTGTTGTCAGATTTGACATGTTGTATGTTCGCTAATGAGTGTTGAGTGGTGATCCATCTTTGAAATAGTTCAGTTCAACATTCGGATCCAATGTTAAGTTATTGAGGAGATTCTTCTCATGTCTGATAAAATAGTGCAGGTCTCGACATTAAAAAAAAGCAGCACCCCATTCCTATATTTTAATCTCTCATCAATGCCAAATTCATGAATACAAATAACAATATCTACCATATTGCTATGCTTAAAATGGGGCCGGTGTCGGCTAATCACAGGCTCAACAACTATAAAGGTAGTGAATGACAATAATAAGTATAGTAAGAATATCGTAAAAACAATCTCACAATGTTATTAAAAGTGTTGATCCGCCCTGTGATTCTGATCTGCTCCAAAATGTGTGTGTGTGTGTATATATATGTTTTTTATTTCCTTCAATGATGACTATTTTAGAGACAAAAAGAGTATAATGCACACACTAAATGTATTATTTACATTTGTAATAGTTGTGGCCCTAAAATAATAATGATAATAATTACTTGAGTAAAACTTGTGTTTAGTCAAAGTCCTCACAGTGTTACATGTCAGGGGAGAATACTGTTGCAACTATTCCCCCTCCCCCCCAAATACCTTTCGTTTTCGAATTTGTATAAATGACCCAAGCTCATTCTTGAAACATAACAGCGCATCTGGGCTCTAAATATTTTGGGCCCTCTGCAGTCGACTCAGTGGTGGGATTGAATAGTTTTACACTGATTTGTTTGTCCATATTTTGTCCATCTGATATTCATTGATCCAATTCCAATGCTGCTAACCTGATACTAACCTTCTAATTCTATTGTTGTGTTTTAAAAATATTGCATCTTTTTACAGACATTTGTGTGCACTTGAAACAGGAACTTAATCCTTTTAAAATCTGCACTTTTTGATGCTAAGCTTCCAATTCATTTTTTTTTACCAGTTACAGGTGATTCCTTCTATTCTTATTCAACTGTTGCTAAGAAGGATCTTTTTCTCTTTCTGCTCTTTCACTTGTCAGTCTGGTCTAACACAACTTTTTTTTTTTACAAACCCTTTCATACAAAATAACATATTTGAAGAGGACTTTCTAACACTTAAAAAGCATGACAGATACAGAGCAGTCCTCTCAGCTATCCTGTAGTGGCTGAGAATGGAACAAAGCTGTAGTGGATCAAGCTTTTAAATGCTAGTATATAATATATATTTAGATTTTGTAATTAATGCTGAAAAGGAGTATTTATTTATTCCACTTAAATTGAGATTTGAGCCACTAATGACCAGATTTGTCTTGTACTGACAGACCCCAGCCATCAGAGAGCAGGAGGAAACCTCGTTATTTTGAGTGGTTACTGCTCAAACAGCCCAACAAGCTGAACCAGGACGACGTGTCTGCTTCTGAAGAACCCATCCAGCTGGGAACCTAGCTGAAGACCTGAAGACCATCTCCCAGAGAAAGAGAGAGAGAGGGGGACCTATGAGGTTCTATGCAGGCTCCAAATGGGGAGACAGGAGGACAAAAATAAAGGCATTCTGAGTCTGTTATGTAAAGACCTCTAAATTAGGTAAATATGTTGATCTTCTGCGGCATGTGATGGTTTATTTTCATGACTCTTTTGGTCTAAATTAATTTGAAATCAGACAGATCGATCATTTTGATATTAAAGTGGAGCTTCAACAATGAATCAAGCGATATATTGACTATTAAAGAGCAATGTACAAGAACCAACAGTGACAACAACAAAAAGCTTGCAATAAATGCAGTCACAAAAAAACAACTTCACAAAGATGGAATTTACTTACTTTAATCAAACATTCCTGAGGCTTTTAAACACATATCGCTTGTATGTGGCTGACCCGCGGATGTGTTGATCAGTTATTCTAGCTGATTAGAGATCTGTTCAGTTGGAAGTTGGGTTGAGTCATTGTAGGAATTCTATGAGGTTACTTAACTACTGAGAAATGCTATTGGTGTGAACGGCAATAGAAATTATAAAATACGAGCACAATTGTGGCTGTCTCTACATGCAAAGGGATGTCAAAACCTGTATGAGTGCACCATGAATGTGCGTGAGCTTCTATGGCAACCCATCATCTTATGAAATGAGATTTTAGCAGCAGAGAAAAAGTCAACTGTGATGATAGAACCGTTAAGGTTTATCAATATCGTCCGATACTATGCTTTTCTCATGCGGCATTGTTTAAACAGCATTAGCCTGGTAGATAAAGAGTGCTTATTAATCTGAAGTACTATGATACACATGGGCGACCTGAAATCAAGTGCACTTGACAGTTCAGTTCCAAAACAGTGCTTTCTGTATTCTTATATCATCTGAATATCTACTGTCTTTACCACTCCTGCTATTCAGAATATTGTGTACAGAGCCATACAGATTAATTTACATGCATTATAGTTTGCCAATCATTTATTTGTATTTAATTTGTAAAATTAAAATAAAAACAAAATATATGAATATTTTTCAGGTTGCTAAGTTGGAGAAAAATATGAGCCACATTATGACTTTTTAAAGCTTGTGAGTTAGTGTTGGTGTTTTTAAAAAGTCACAAGTTGTTAATAGTATTAAGATGACTGTTTTTACTACTTTTGTTTGTGTTCAAATGTCTGATAGGCCTACTCTTTTATTATGAGGAGTACGTCATGATTATACCAGCCTACCAACTCAATACCTTTTCACTCAATTATATATATATATAAAAAAATTAAAAAATTATAGCCACAATGTCATCGTCTTAAATTGAATGGCTTATACCAGCATCTTCTTGCATTCATGTGTCCAAACTTAACTTTATAGACATTAATGAGATGAGGAGGTGGAAGGAAAAGAGTCTGAGGGCCGGGGATTGAGCCTGGGGCGAAGGAGCTGGAGACGGAGACAGAGAGCTATGCCAGAAAAAAGTACAGTCTGTCCCTAGCTGCTGGCATTACTCACCAGAGGTATAGTGTGCTGTTCTGATTGGTGTAATAATAATGCAACGTTTATTTTGACCTCTCTGAGGCGCCGAATCAGGTCTCTTCTCTCAGCTTCATATCTTTGACAATGATTGTTACATTATTATCCTTGACCACAAAGGTTATAGCTTTCAGTGTTAGGTTTTATCCATAGAAATATCAAATTCAGTTTTGATCTTGTATAATGTCTGTTTTTTTTCTGTCAACATATCTGGTCTGCTTGTCCAACAGCTTACCTGCATTCCCCGCTGTTTAACTGTCTTTTAAAATAGTCTGTGACCTTTACACTTCAGAGATCCAAGCTGTGTTCCATGTGTGTTACATCTGGGAACAATCTATGATATGTGTGTATACTATGTGTCCATTTGTTTTGTTAAATCGCCTTTTATTATTGCATGATTGACCTGTGGTGAAGAATGCACAAAATGACAGCATATGATTAATGGCTATGTCCTCTGTGGATACTCCCTAAATAATAAACTAACGTTATGATGAATACACCTTCTCATACAATTATTAAGAGCATTATGTTATAATTCTATTCTTATGTGCAATATGTTTGAAACTGTATTTTTAACTGCATGAGGTGAAAAATGTAACTCATGTAACTCAAGCATTATGTCATTACATGGCTGGGTAGCTAGCTCACAGCTGCTTGCTGAATGACTGATAGAGATAAATACCTAAGAAGAATTTACAGTACATATTGTCGTGAGTTTTGTTTGCCATCCTCCATTAACACGCTATTGTAGAGGCCCCTCCTTGTTTACTCTTACTCACACTGAGTTGTGAAAATACAGAATTGGAATTGTTTATTGTCTCTCCTCATACATGATGTGGAAGTGCTTCATGACATCGTTGATATCCTAAATGTATCTTCTCTGAATAAACAAGAGTTTCAATTATAAGATATATGTATGATTTATTATTGGCCCCTCAACCAAGTCAACAATAGATATACCGTCAACTGGCTTTTTTCAGTTGTGTTTGAATATTTTCTGTAATCTTGGTGCAATATGTGTGTTTATTTAATTTGTTCTCATTTGTATCACTTTCAATACAAATGTTATACAAAAAATAAGCTCCAATATTAATCAAGGTCGACCACATAAGGCTCGCCAAATCCTTTGTTCCTAACTTTACCAACTTTAAGTTTGTGTATCTCCACGTTGACTTCTGTCATGAGGCTGTTTTAACTGCTGTTATTTGCTTGTACTTTGCGTGTTCCTTAAACACTTGGGTCGGGAGATCTAAGATATATTTTTTGGTCATTTGCCTGAATGTCTTTCTCTATTAAGGCAGCAGGTGTTGTGTTGGAGCTTTTTAAAACAACCTTCAATCGGCCTGTAACATTCGTTCTGTCCTATCTTCAGCCCAGATGCCTGACGAGTCTGTTCAATGTCAAGTTCACATCTTATTTACAAATGCTTGCGTATCAGACTCTCCACAAATGTAGTCATATCATTTCCCTAACAATGTTCAGGCACAATCCTGTTGACTCTGCCGCGTTGCTGCAACCCAATGTCCTTGCTTTATTGCAACGTGTCAATCGATAACATCTGTAGCTGTCGGGTCAACCAGGTCCTCTTAAACCTCATAGTTGTCTGTACATGTTCCTTGAAATGTACATTTAAAACAATACAAAATTAGATTAGATTGGTTGTTTCTGGTCCAATCTGTTTGAGAGTGGGGAGGACCACGCATATAGGACCATGCATGCAGCCTGTCCTGTCTTAGTGGGAAGTAGTGGGGTGAGTCAAAAAGCGGTTTGGTGGGTTCAAGGCTCAGATTCATTTGCAAGCATAAATAAAGTGTTATGTATCTGTTTATTATGAGGAAGTTCCGTCCCACAGGCCTTCTGCCAGATGCTCTTGATTGCTTTGCTCACACCCAAGGTTTACAAAATAAGTAGAACTACTAGAGCTGGAATGTGTACTGGATGGCATGAACATGTCAGGGCGAACATCAAATGAAGAACAAGGCGGGTGCTATTAACACATTGATTCACAACCTAAGAGATAATCTACATGCATGTTTGTGTAGTTCTCACCTTCTTGCACCCTCTTGTCCCCTGGAGCTAAACTGAACTCAGTCCAAAACTTACACCAGTTTTGAGTTTTGTTTATATCCAGTTTTTTCTTGTCACACTATGTAGGCTCATGTTATGGCCAGGGATGTTACAGTATATTAAAACACTATAAGATGTTGGTCAGGTAAAAGGATGGACACATTCTTTTACTAAATATGTATTGTATGTCAACAGTAAATGAGTTATGATCATAAAGTAGATTTAATAAAGATATCTGGCTGATGTGTAATGTGACGTGCTGAAAGACCAAAGTTTATATTTGACCATAGGTTACACAAAATATATGCTTCTTCATATATTGCAACTCTTGAAGTTATTTTTCTGGAATTAAGTTGGCATGATCAATGGTAATATCCTTCAGCCATTAAGATATGAGCTTTTTGGAACTTATGGCCCGATGAAAAAAAAAGCATGACTTCAAACACTTAAGTCATACAGTATATGTTTCATATAAATGTATTTCTCTCTTAAGCCTGCATGTGTTGTGATGTAGCTTTTTAAAAACAACCTTTAATCGGTCTGGGATGTTTGTTCTGTCCAATCTTCAGCCAAAATAAGTTAAACCTTCATAAGTTCATCTCTTATTTACAATTTATTGTGTGATTCTCTCTACAAATGTAATGCATGCAAGCTTTTATAACCTTCACTTTCTATTTGCAGGTAACTCTATCGATAACATCTGTAGCTGTCGGGTCAACCAGGTCCTCTTAAACCTCATAGTTGTCTGTACATGTTCCTTGAAATGTACATTTAAAACAATACAAAATTAGATTAGATTGGTTGTTTCTGGTCCAATCTGTTTGAGAGTGGGGAGGACCACGCATATAGGACCATGCATGCAGCCTGTCCTGTCTTAGTGGGAAGTAGTGGGGTGAGTCAAAAAGCGGTTTGGTGGGTTCAAGGCTCAGATTCATTTGCAAGCATAAATATAGTGTTATGTATCTGTTTATTATGAGGACGTTTCATCCCTTAGGCCTTCTGCCAGATGCTGTTGATTGCTTTGCTCACACCCAAGGTTTACAAAATAAGTAGAACTACTAGAGCTGGAATGTGTACTGGATGGCATGAACATGTCAGGGCGAACATCAAATGAAGAACAAGGCGGGTGCTATTAACACATTGATTCACAACCTAAGAGATAATCTACATGCATGTTTGTGTAGTTCTCACCTTCTTGCACCCTCTTGTCCCCTGGAGCTAAACTGAACTCAGTCCAAAACTTACACCAGTTTTGAGTTTTGTTTATATCCAGTTTTTTCTTGTCACACTATGTAGGCTCATGTTATGGCCAGGGATGTTACAGTATATTAAAACACTATAAGATGTTGGTCAGGTAAAAGGATGGACACATACTTGTACTAAATATGTATTGTATGTCAACAGTAAATGAGTTATGATCATAAAGTAGATTTAATAAAGATATCTGGCTGATGTGTAATGTGACGTGCTGAAAGACCAGAGTTTATAATTGACCATAGGTTACACAAAATATATGCTTCTTCATATATTGCAACTCTTGAAGTTATTTTTCTGGAATTAAGTTGGCATGATCAATGGTAATATCCTTCAGCCATTAAGATATGAGCTTTTTGGAACTTATGGCCGGATGAAAAAAAATGCATGACTTCATGCACTTAAGTCATACAGTATATGTTTCATATAAATGTATTTCTCTCTTAAGCCTGCATGTGTTGTGATGTAGCTTTTTAAAAACAACCTTGAATCAGCCTGGGATGTTTGTTCTGTCCAATCTTCAGCCAAAATAAGTTAAACCTTCATAAGTTCATCTCTTATTTACAATTTATTGTGTGATTCTCTCTACAAATGTAATGCATGCAAGCTTTTATAACCTTCACTTTCTATTTGCAGGTACCTCATGTATCAATACATAACACCTGTAGCTGTCAAGCTACCAAAAGTCTGCTTGAGGAACACTGTGGTCTTATTGGTCCAATGAAGACCTCTTTAACCTAGCATCTGTCTTTTCATGTCCCTTCTCTCTTGTGCTCATTGGATATTAACACAATGCTGGACTGTCCTTATAGAGCGTTTTTCTCGTCTTCCGACCACTCAAAGCGCATTAACACTACATGTCATTATTCACCCATTCACACCCATTAATACACTGATGGGAGGGGCGACCATGCAAGGTGCCCATCACCCCCACTTGCCCATCAGGACTAACTAACAATCATACATCATTCACACACCGTAGGACTGCTATGGGGTTAAGTGTCTTGCCCAAGGAGACAAACTACTGATCCTCTGATTGAGCCTCATTCAAATATATTTTCTTATTTCATTGTTGGCTAATCAAACCCAACTTAATCTCTCTTCAAAAGCCATCTGACCATAATAGATTAGCAGATCTTGCAAACTGCTTCTAGCAGATGTCACAAACCAGCTCAATACTTTTATGATTGGAGACCAGTCAAGTTAAAGTGTCTATGGTAGTTTAATAATAATAATAATAATAATGCATTTAATTTATATAGCGCTTTTCATAATACTCAAAGACACTTCACATAATTAAAACATCCTAAAAGCTAAAAATAAATAAATAAGAATAGCTAAAATACAGGTAAAACAAATAAAACAAATAAATAGGGACTTTGAGTCGCTCGGACCCTGATAAGAAAACAAAAACAAAAACAAACAATCACACATTAAAAGCAGTTCTGAACAGGTGGGTTTTGATTTGCGATTTGAATGAGGAAAGATTAGTGCAGTCTCGGATGAGTTTGGGGAGAGAGTTCCAGAGGGAGGGGGCAGATATGGAGAAGGCTCTGTCCCCCCACGTCCGGTGCTTGGTCCTATGTGGGATGGACAGGAGATCGGCATCAGAGGAGCGGAGCCGACGGGATGGAGTGTGGTGGTGGAGCAGGTCGGTGAGGTAGGAGGGGGCCTGATTATGGAGGGCTTTGTGAGTGAGGAGAAGGATTTTGTATTGGATCCGTTGTGGGACGGGGAGCCAGTGAAGGCTCTGGAGAACAGGGGTGATGTGATCACGGGAACGGGAGTGGGTGAGAAAGGCGAGCAGCAGAGTTCTGGATGTACTGGAGTTTGTTTAGGATTTTGGAAGATGTGCCATAAAGAATACTATTGCAATAGTCAATTCTGGAGGTGATGAAGGCGTGGATTAAAGTTTAATTTAGTTATGTGTTAAATCAAGTTTTTATTTACAGGAATAATAATCATTAATATATTAGCAACACCTAAACAAGGTACTATTCCAAACACTGCAGTTTAATTATGGGAACAGTGTTAATAGATTAGGTGTATGTGTGTAACCAAGATTCTCACGTGTCATGTTATATTAGAAGCATACACTTGTCCTCTATGGGGTAATACTTTGAAAATGGTAGTAGTTAAATTGTAGTAGTGAAGGCTTCCAGTGTGTTATTGTATTCTATTACAAAGGCTTTTTGTCCTTGCATGATTTTTTCTGCTCTGTCAATGTCAAACGGGCAGATTCACGAGCGAGGACAGAAGTCCAGGAGACTCGGCGGTCTGACCGAAGTGGAATGAAGTGTGTTATAATGAAAACCTACCAACTGGTGTGAGAGTGGCTCATTCAGATGTGTTGATGTCATATTCACAAAGTGTTTTATGTTCCTTCAGACCTGAAAGAGAAACATAATTTCCTCCAAATCGCATCCAATGATGTTTTTATTTATATAGTGTATAAATGATTACACTGTTGCCTTTTGTCTAACCAGCAAGTCAATAAACATTTTATTAAAATGTCCTCACTCTTCATTCTTCTTTTGTTCTTCTTCTATAAAACTATATATATTAATTATGAGCCAGCTGGGGAGACCCACATTTTGTTATTCTAAACTTCGTCTGACACAACAAACTGCACATGAGCTGTAGACACTGACATTATTTTGTATTCTTTATAGCTGTATTAAAGCAAACACTGCGACCAGCAAGTTGTTCCAGAGGTCACGTTTATTTCAGTTTTAATGTCATAATATCAACTCCACACTCATAGCCGTCATACATTCCTTCACACCTACTGTTCACAGTTTAAATCTGATGTGATTAATGTCAACGTAGCTGCTTTGCACCCTGTGGGACTGCGGGAGTGGGGAGTTTACATATAAGATTAATTATTGGAGCTGGAATGTGCACTGGGTGTCACACGCCCATTGCATATGAGATTTGTCTCTTGTCCCCTTGAGCCAAAATTTGTTGGATAAGTGTTTACCTCTATCTTGCTTCTTCACATCTTGCAAGATGTGCAACGACACACTATTTGGATGACAATAACTATTACCAATGATCATGCAAACCTAATTTCAGAAATAAATATTTAATTCAACATTAAGATATGGAATTTATTAATTTTCGACTCAGTTCATTTGTGTGAAGCGAGATTACAAAAGGTGAGAATCAATGTTTGAATAAGGTCTTGAGCTTTAAACGATACAGCAGTGTAATGATCCTTTAACAGCGAAGAGAGCTCCATGCACTCAGTCATAGTGTATAACACATTTGGCATGTTGTGTCCATTTATCCATTTTGCACAGCTTTTTGCAGCTAAGAATTTCTTTATCCGATGTTATCCTCTTTTATACGCACACATCATCTAATGACTCATTTCTTTGGTTTTAAACTGTTCACTAGTGCCCACTTACAGTCTGAGGTTTTAAGTGCAATATTGGTAAAGAAAAATGTATTATTTGATTTCAAACCCCACATATTTAATCAGTTACAACCAGATGGTAATTTTGATATTACCATTGATCTTGCCAACAACATTAACCAACTCGGTCATTGCAGCCCAAACCTTTTTTGCACCAGCGTCACTCCCGTGGAAACACTTGGGAAAAGTGTAATTATTCTGATAACACATCTGACACTAGTCTCAATTTCCTCTGTAGTTGCTTTTTGTATTGTTTGCTGCCACAACAATTAACTAATAACTACCAGTGTGGATGAAATTGGATGCATGGATTTGTGAATTTGGCTGCTCTTGCTATATTCACATGGAGCAGCACTTCTTAGGCCTCATGGCTCTCTGCTAAACTCACACTGTTCAGTTTGAAAATTCTGCTCACCAACATTATTCTCCAGGTCACATTTTTTTTTGTTTTAATATAAACTCCACACTCATCTCACACTTACTTACCACTAGATGATGCTCTGAGCCCCACAGGTGGGCCACAGTCGGGGGTCCCATAGCTATTGTTCAGTTCTCAAGGGCTTTTCCCTGTTTAGGATTCCTAAAGAAATATAATAATTTAGTTAATGTCCCATTTGTAAGCCCGAGACTAATTATGAGATTTGACAATTTTATCCATTTGTCCAGACAAGTACCTCTTGTGCTGTATCCTATTAGTCGAGATTTGTTGATAAGTTTAATAGGGGAAATACCTGGTATATTCCAAACAAATATCCACAGAGCAATAGTGTAAGGGGAGTTTCTTTCCAGTTCATAGATAATATCCTGTCAGTCATTATATTCTTAAGTTTATGAAGTACGTTAGTGTTCACTGTGTGAAGTTAACCAGAAACAATACTGCACCTGTTCTGGAAATGTCCCCACACTTCTGATTTCTTAAAGACCATATAGTCAATAACATTGAATCTGTATTTTCTTGTTTCTGTGAAAACATTTTTTTTTGGAATCTCATTGTATTCCATTATCCAAACCACTTCTCCTATTCAGGGTCGCGTGGCGCTGATCCCAGCTGACATTGGGTGAAGGCAGCTTCACCCTGGACAGGTCTCCAGTTTATCACAGGGCACACATAGAGACCACTCACCCTCACATTCACACCTATGGGCGATTTAGAGCCTCCAATTAACCTGAGCTGCATGTCTTCGGACTGTGGGAGGAAGCCGGAGAACCCGAGGGGACCCACGCTACCACGAGGTAGAACGTGCCAACTGCACACTGAAGTTCCACCCAGGATCGGGGATTGACAGTGCTAGCCACTACACCACCCACATACATGTGCATGTGATTTAAGTATGTTCATACTGAGTCACACAGTGGTGACCTTCAATTTCCCAGCTCTGAACTTACATATCATACAATAATGACTCTCGTTGGGTCCCAGGGTTGGTGGTTCAATCACCACCTTCTCCTGTCCTTGAAGTGTGCATGCAGCAAAAATACCAACTATCTCTTTCATTAATGGCAAAGATACTTCAACAGCATTGTAGAAATTAATTGCTAGCATGTAGTAGCAATTAAATGTCCCTTACCGATAGCACTTTGTTGTTTAGCACTTTAGTAGCACTTAAATGGCTCTTACAGATAGTACTCTGTAGTTTAACGTTATTGAAGAAATTGTACTTGCTTGATTCTTGTTGTTCTGAGTTTGGACTCATGGTTTAATGCACTTATTGTAAGTCGCTTTGGATAAAAGCGTCTGCTAAATGACATGTAATGTAATGTACCTTTTTTATGAAATAAAAAAGTGATCACTTTAACTATCATTTTCATCATTTGCTATCCTTTTTTATTTTTTTTCATGCATTGTTTGCATACAGAGGGCAGACAAAATACATTATAATAACACTTGAAAAAGTAGCAGGTTAACTTATAGTCCATTATAAACACAAGTTGAACCTATGTGAAGTGTCCACACCTTCAGTTACAGTATTGTTTATCCAGCTGAAATAACATAAATGTATTGTTGTACGGCACTTAACATAGTTTACAGAGGTTCTATGAAGACGTGTGCATTGCACTATAAAGAATACAAAATGTATCATATACAATAAAACAGCTCAAGTTACAAAAAAAAAGAAAAAAGGACTGAAATCATAAAGAAAACATATTAAAATGCAACACGTCAGACGGTGATTAACACAATGACCTTTGGGATTTAAGCATATGTGTCAGCTTTAAATGGTGCATATATATATTGTACCTCAGAAATAACTACAGCTTCAAAACATTGCACAAGCCAAGTCCTGTGCTTCCTGAGTGACTTCCCCATTTTGGGATAAAGGTTTGAGCTCTGTGAGGGTCGTGGTCCCCTTTGTGGGAAAACATTTTCTATCCAAGGCCATGTCCACAGGCTGGCAGAGCAGCAAGAATCGCTGAGGGGAAGAAAAAAAAAAGAGATTCAAGAGTGAAGTAAAATGCAGTTGAGTAGCAGAGAATGGACATACTCAACATTGTACTGTTACTTGAAAAAATGCCAACAAACACAAAACAACCATCATCTTTAGTTTTACCAAACATCAGCGAGAGCAAAGTTAGCTAAACAAATCAGAGGGAAGCAAGAGGAGCATATTCACCTGTCGAAGAGGGCCTTTTTCCTGACTTATTTGGTAGACCATAAACAGAGGGATGAGGGAGAGGGAGACAGATGCTATGAACCAACCCAAGATGTTAGCCCAGAGAGGATACACATAGTTGTTACTGAACTTCAGCGGGGAGTATTTGACGATAGAGAAGATGAAGGTGCCCTGGGATGAGAGGAGACAAAGTGGATTAGTGTGAAATGTTACACTCTGTACTAACGTAACTGTGGAACTCAAAAGACAAGACACCTACTGAATTTAACTCTAACCTGTTCTGAGGAATTGCAAAAAATAAACTAAAGATTCAAAAGAGGATGAGTTAAGACGAGTGCTTTAGATACAATAGATTCACTATTTATTATTATTATTCATGTGTGTATTATGTGTGCATTAACGGATATTTATCTGCACATATTTCTCAATGTGGTTGGTCCTCCTTTTCTCTCAAGAATGTGTATCACATGCTGCATCTAATAATGGAACAACCAGTAGACAGGAAGCAACATACATAGAAGAACCGCCAGTGAACGAAAGGAACTCTTACAAAACAGAAGGAGGGAGTGATGTAGCGCCAGCAGTACTTCATCAAAGGGTACGGACGATAACCAATCATGTCGGTGATGTTGCCATAGAAACGGTCAGCACCTTTAGGAGAAGAAAAGATATTAGGTTAATCTTGTCTTTAGAGGAATTGTTTTGCATATCAGATGTCCACACTGTGGTTTTTGCCTTGTTGAAATAAATTGTGAGACAAGTTTCTCATCGTTCGACTTTGTGTGGTTGGTTGTGTCGTCTCCGACTTACCGTACACCCAGGCAATGCTGACAGACTGTAAGAGGGAGAGGATGAGCAAGGTGGTGCCGCTGCAGACATGATGGTCCAACAGTTGGAGCAGGTACATCCCTCCCTAAACACAAGGGCAGAGGTAACCGCTACAGCAGCGATGCCATTTCACAGGCGTCTTGCATTCACAGGCTTCTCAATTGGTTCAAAGTTGTGGTTTTCCCAATTCCTTAAATATTTTATGAAAAATATCTATAATAAGTGACAGTATTTAACGTTGTTTGAGTGTACACTTAAGTGAAACTATCCATCTTAAATGTTGTATGTGACCAGACAGTGAAATATATGATTTAAATATATAGCTACAGAACACTGGATTTTAATGCGAGCGGACACTGTTGCGGTGCACCAAAACAGAGAGAAATGGCAACAATTAGCAGGTGTAAGAAATTAAAGGTTTACTAGTTCAGCACATAAACCCCCGTAAAAAACACAAATCTATGTTTTTGTTTGTATCCTCAGTCGCTTTGTGTGTTATTTGGATTGACTTATATTTTCGTTTGTAGTCATTTTAATGAACTTATTTTCTCTGCTTTGCTTTTTGTAATATTTTACATGTTGCCAACATTCTGGCTGGGAGAACTGTACAAACCTCAGTGACCAGAGAGAGTCCCAGCACACAGCAGACACTGCAGATAGCCAGCAGAACCAGCTCGCGTCTAAAACCTTGGCGCAGGTAAGTCGGGAACAAATCTGTCAGTGATGTCATCAGACACTCGAGACCAACAAACTGTAAGGAATAAAGAACCAGAGGGAGGTAAGAGGACCAGTGCTTCTTTTATTCATGCGTTCATTCATTCATTCCTCTGCTTATTCATTCAGAGGTTCAGCCGGTACCTGACTGTCCAATCCCAGCAGAATAATCATGAGGAAGAAACACACCGACCACACCTGAGGCATGGGCATCATGGCTACAGCACGTGGGTATACAATGAAGGCCAACCCTGGACCTACACAGACACACACACACACACGCACGCACGCACACACACACACACACACACACACACACGCACACACACACACACACACACACACAAACACACACACAGAATCGAACAAGATATAACAAAAACATAAATTAAAAGGCAAAAGACAGTCATTTGAATGTTCATCATATGATGGAATTTGAAGACATAGACCAAAGTCATAGACAAGTAAAAATGTTGACCTGATGATGGCGCTAGTTTAAAGAGTCAGGGTATAACTAAATTAAATCAAATTCATCCTGAAGGGGACATAAATGTGTGTACCGAATGTTATGGCAACCATCTAGCAACTGTTGAGATGGTTCATGCTGCATTCATGTAATGTTGGCAGAATAGAGAAAACTGTTAAAAAAACACCCCGCAAAGCCAGTCACAGGAGCCAGTGAAGCTAAACTTTGTGTTAAGTGTTTTGTATTTGTTTCAAATGGGAATTATTGACGGTTGGTGCAGTTCAGCTACAAATGTCTAAATATGAAGTGACAAATGTGAGTAGCAGCATCTGAGACCTGTTGATGCAGTTATAGTTATGAGTGGTTGCCAAAATAACAACATCAATCATGGATTAGTTCATGATTCATAAAATCAAGTTCATGATTAATGAGAAAACTGACTCTTTTTCTTTTGTCTTTAGTTCCGCATGCCAGTTAACATGAATCATGCTCACTTGATACGAGTAATGTAACACCAAGAAGAAAAGACTAATCAAAAGGGAAAAAAAAAGATGACATAATATGTTAAGAGCCTGTCAGTAAGCTTCTAAGCTTGAGAAGATAAAAGGGATCAGGATAATGAAACTGGCACAGTTACCACATTTCAACAGGTAGTGTCTATGCAGAGAACAGTGTCTGTCAATCTAGAATTCAAGCACCCCGAGAACGCTGCACACTCTATCACTCTTCCCTGCTCACTATTTAGTTGAGCTTTGCTCAGTCCGTACTTGCCTGATTGAGCTACTTCAGAAATATCCACCCCTTGTTCGTTGGTCATGAAGCCCAAGATGGAGAAAATGGCGAAGCCTGACACAATGCTGGTGGCACTGTTCAGGAGACACAAGTAGAAACAGTCCCTGAAAGGAAAGAAAAAATGAAGAGTGGAGATGTTTTATATCCTTTGCAAGTTCTACACTTATTTTGGGGGGATTTCAGATGTGTAGACCTGAAATAATACTGCTTGTCTTTCAGTAGAAGAAATGCAATTCACCTATTATTTTGACTAAAGTTAAGACCACAGAAAACCAAACTAGCCGATATGATTTTATTAAAAAAAAAGACATCAATAATAGCACATTTCGAAATTAACATTTATTTTAAAAAGAAAAATGTAGAATCCACCTAAAACAGGTGTGGGGAGTGTCGGGTGTTTTACATCTGCTCGTTGAACATGAGATATAGGCTTACACATTAATTTCCCATGGCCAGTCCTTTTTCATGCCAATAAAATTCAATGAAAGAGGTCATATCTCATTGTATACGTTCAAATGCATAGTGCGGAGCCATACATGCCTTCGGTCAGTCGGATGAAATATACCATATTTATGACTAGAGAAGATTGTAATCGGCCAATGTTGTCAGAGAAATTATATAAAGAACAAGAAACACTAAATTTTTCCTCAGGGACACATTTCCAGCTGGACAGTTTTGACAGATTAGCCTGCACTTACCTGTAACAGTCGTTATTGTAGCGGTTGTAACTCCCAAGAGAGGTTAGGAATCCAAGGCCGATGGCATAGGAGTAGAAGATCTGAGTACCAGCATCCATCCACACCTGAAAATATCAAACAAATAAGTGTGTTTATGTGCACGATCACTCTCTGTCGGGGAAAACACTCCAGTGGTTGAGCTCCAAAGATCCTTTGTATGTTCTTACCTGGGGATCTGAAAGGCGGGAGATATCAGGATAGAGGTAGTAAATGATCCCGTCCATTGCCCCCGGTAGGGTTACACCACGTATGAGCAAAACAAACAGCATAACAAAGGGGAAAGTGGCTGTAAAGAAAGCTACCTGAAAAGAAACAAAGACAGTTTTAGCCAGTTTGCACCATCCTACGCTGCAACACCTGGTTTGACATATTTGCTTAATATTTCTTTTACTTTGGTTATCAAAGTAGTTGCTGATTAATTTCCCATCAATTCACAAATCAATTAAATCGACTAATTGTTTCAGCACTCTTTGGGTGTATTGATCTTGAAACAATCACTTCTCAACATATCAATGTAGATGGTTAATTGGGTTTATGTTGTACCATCTGATTTTGAACAAATACATTATTTAGTAAGAAATGTTACATTTACACCAATTGGATTACTGCGCCGTACATTAGCCTCAGCCACTGTAATGTTTTAAAGTTTACATCTACGTGTGTTAGGCAACGCTGTACAGACGTATACAAAACTATGGGGTCTGAGTTCATTGGATTGTGTTATTGTGAATATTTATTCTGGCCTTAAAGACACACAAAACTGCTGTTACCTAGTATAACATAATGGATTCCTTAACCCTAATCCTTGATATTCCCCCAACCAACTCTTTGCCACTTGTATGGTCAATTCAAACCATTTCTGTTGGACATCACATGTTCCTGGAGTACTGACAGTTGCAGGATCATAAGTTAAGTATTGGAACTGGTCCAAATACCTGTAGCCTGAGGCCAAAACATAGATCATGTGGTCCCATTTGTAATTTGCTGCTTGGGGTCCAGAATTCACTCTTCCCTTGGACGACCTTACCAGGGGCTCGTTAGCACCACACAGCTCCCAGATTCACATGTATACACACACAAACCCCTCCACCATATAAAGGTGGTGATAATGTAACAACTGCAAGTAGTGGGTAATAAAAAAAAATCTGCTGATGAAATAACCTGCCTACAATGTCATAAAAATGTTGAGCACATATATGTAATATATTTTACCATACAACTTGCTACATTTAGTGATCATCATCAAGATTTCACGTTTCTTTCTAAATGAAAAAGGTAATAAGTTACTGTTACATTACTGTTAAAAGTAAAAGGACTGAGAGCATTTCAAATGTTTCATGCATAAATGTTTAATAATAACTTGACTTTGATTTTTAAATAACTTGATATTCCTGAAAATAACATAAAAACTTAATTTGTACACAAATATGTGAAATATGTTCAGTCTTAGAAGAGCTGGCTGACCTTTCCAGTTGACTTGATGCCCTTCCAAATGCAAAAGTAGCAGATGACCCAGGTCAGGATAAGACACAAGACCAGCTCCCACCTCAAGCTACCGACCTCCTCAATGCCACTAGAGAGTTTCAAAACTCGCCGCCTGGACAGAGAAGGTGCAGGGGGAGCAATGGTGTGGGTGAGAGGGAGAGCAAAACATGTATTCATAGTTGTAAGGGAAGGATTAGAGGGAGACTGGAAAACTGAGCATCAGTATGAGATGGTGGGTGAGTGACAGAAAGCAGAAGGAGAGAAAATCGCCTGGGGGGAAGGGTAAAAAGAAAAATGCCGCAAAAGTGCTCTCTTGGATGTATATATGGTAGGAAAAATATGATAAAGTCTAGACTTTATGATGCCTTTTCAGTAGAGCAGTATGATAAAGAGCACTATTAGATGCCTATGGTAGCTTTAATGTGCCCTTCCACAAAACGTGAGGTAGTATACCTTATACTTGCCCCTCTAGTGGCAAAATCGTGGTGCAATGATGTATAGGCTGGACTACATGTTAGAACACTTTCTGCAAGTCCCTCCACCCCTGTCCCTCCAGGCCATTGGTATACTCAGGCTGTCTGACTGTTGAGAAAAGAGAAAGGGAGTGGAGAACGAAAGGGAAGGGATTGAAAGAAAAGTTAGCATTGAATTCAACTTGTTTGAGTGGACTACATGCTTACTCCCAGAACTCCACAACAGGAAGAGTGGTATTCAGTCTGGATCTCATGCTGAGGCTCAGATTAGGATGGTTGATGTCCAGACATGAGTCTAGTATAAGAAAACAAAACGCTGGGAGTCAAACAAATATTCTCATTTTCAAGTGAACTTAAAACATGCTTTGTTGTGTCCCAGATATAATATAACATGCTAATTCTGAAAAAATATTGCATTACCCTCAAAACAGCAACATGAGACCATGGATCTGACATACTTTTCTTAGTGCAAGACTTTTTAAATCATTTTTCACATATCGTACCTGTGTTCCAGTCGTGTCCACATGTGGCCCAAGGCAAATCCACGCTGAAGGATGAGAACAGGTAAAAGAATGCCCATGCAATTATGATAATATATGAGGTGGCACTGAATGTGATGATTAATTGACTGGCATAGCCCATGCCTGAAAAAAAATACAAAATACAAGTGAGTTTGGCGCACAGATAATATGTATAGTTGTTACACTCAACATTGTCTTTTAGTTACAGAGTGAACTAAACATTATGCTAAGATTAAAGACAAAGCAGACTAAAGACAATCGGGTGACAACGGATATAATCAAAAGTTCGTTTACATATGTCTGCTTAAAATACGACAAGCCACTTAACAAATATAACGACAATGTTTGCAAAGATTTAAAAAAAAAAAGGCATTTTATTTACCTTGGAAAAGTGGACACATCTTTCTCCAGCACGTGACACTCCCCTGGCTGGTGTATTGTCCTAAGGCAGTCTCAAGGAAGAATAAGGGGATTCCGCATGTAAACATGAACAAGAAGTATGGTATGAAGAACACACCTGCACAAAAAAAGATTGTTTTACTTCCTATTCCACCGAGCAATAATATTATATATAATAATTATATATATATGCATTGAGCAACAGCTGCTTTAAATCACTCGCCTCCGCCGTTTCTGTAGCACAGGTAGGGGAACCTCCATACGTTGCCAGGTCCGATTATTGCGCCCATCACGGTCAGGATGAACTCGGATTTGTTCCCCCAATGACCGCGTCCCTCCAACTCTGTCGGAAGCTCGGTCTTCTGTGAGTGTCTTTTTGGCACAGAAACGGTGCAGGTGCCATTCTTGCAGTTCATGATAAGTCTTTTCCCCCTTTATATCCCTTAACCGCGTTAAGTTTCTCAGCAGCCTCCACTTTACCCAAGACTTAAGGCTTCGTCGGTTCAGTCTAGCACCTATCCCACCTTTCAGATGAACTGCGCCGCGTGAGAATGGTGAACTGAAGTGAGAATGGTGTTGGCTGGCACGGATATTAGGCAATACTGTTATACAAACTATGCGCCGTTATATTTTCACACTATATATAATACATTGTATACAGAGGCGCAGCAACCCAGGCAATTGCCTTGGGCCCCGAGCTGAAGGGGGCCCCGAGGGACGGCTGACGTCAATGACAAAATAATGGAACCGCTTTAGACGCTGCAACGACAACGCATCGGAAATGCCCCCACATGGCCCTTTCCGAGTAGTCACTGGCTAGTTGCTAGTAGGGGGCCCCGACAGACGGCTGATATCGCTCCATATCAGCGACACAACTTGAAACCCCCGTAGACACTGCAATGACACGTCGGGAATCTCCCTAATGGGGCCCCCTTACTAGCCCGCATCGACGTGTGGTGCCGGTCAAACACGAACAAACAAAATGAAAAAATGAAGCGAACATATAACTCTGGGCACACGAAACGAAAAAAAAAACAAGAAGAGGATGAAAAGAAAAAACGTGACAGTGGCAAGTGGGAATGTAGAAGCTATGTGTGTTACATTATGAACAAGTAGTGCTGCCAGCCAGCCTGCCACTTTATCCCAAACATCATCCACCAGGCACCAAATAAGTTTACTGCACATTAGCCCATGAGCACGGGTGCAAATCAAAACATTTAACAACAGATAAGCTTCATATGAACACTGATCACAAACAAATATAGCCATCAAATTAAACAGCAGAACCTGGGCTACAAGAATATATAAGCTCCAAACACTAACTAAATGAATTACCAAATATCCAAATTCATATCGCAGAATTTCTTCAACCGATTGCCGCGTTTTGGTGGCTAACGCTACGTAGCATTATGCTACACAATGAAACAGCTTCGCATAAGAGAGCAGACACTCCGCAGATTCTGGGGGGCCCCATGGTCCTTCTTGCCTAGGGCCCCCAGGGGGTCTAGAGACGCCCCTGATTGTATAACGTTACAGATACGTATGCGCATTAGGAGAGGGTGTCAAAGGAAGCATACGTATGGTTTCTCTAATCAAACGTCACCAGTGTGAGTTGTTTGCCTTCCTTGGTTCTTTAACTCAGACAACATTCAGTTACAAAAGTTAGTTAATTCAGTTCAGTATAATAACAATGTGATGATAATCAATCTGATGGCTCAACAATTAATGACTCATTCACTACGATATTCTAATAGTGTACTCTATATTCTAACTTTGATTTTTGTTTGTCTGGAGAAACCACTGAAGGAGAAAACACCAACATTGCTGGAACTGACCGTTAGGTGGCAGTTTATGCAACACGTGCTATTGTACATCACAGAGAGCACGAATAAACAGATTTACAAATTACACATTTCAATTCAATTACAGCTTTTGCAATGCAAAACATGTAGCATTGAGAATACATATCCATTTTTGAAATGGTGCATTTTGAGTTACATTTGTTCATCCTCCCAACATAACATATAACGTCCACCAGAGTGAATTACTGTATACCTAAAAGCCCTCATAGCAAAGATGTTAACTAATTTGATTTCAAAACAATATGTAATCAATTCCGTCTGAAACATCATATTATTTTAGGAAAGTTACAGATAATTTCAGTGTTGTATGCAGAATAAGACATTTCAGTGTCTTTTAATAATGCCCATTAGAAAAAAAGCTGGCATTAACAGGCGTGTTGCTTTATACCAAAGCTATTCTTCAAACTTCACAATATAAATAAAAGGTTATAGTCTAGGGTTAGCACAGTTTAAACTTCTTCAATCTTAGACTAAAGGGGTTACAAGAGAAAGCGATTCCCAAAAATGATCGAGAGTCACTAACACATCTGTGGACTGGAAAACCAATTGAAACTTATGTTCCAACAGTATTCTCCCCATAAGAATTACATTTAGTTTTAAATGTCTGACACAAAGAAGTAGCCATTATTGAAGGAAAGAGGAAAACAAGTTTTGTGACTTATTTTACTAAAACTACACCGGGCAACTGCACCATTGTAATGACGTTCTCCAAAGGAAAATATGAAGAAAGAAAACACATCACGTTGCACCGCTTTAATGTATTATATATAGACACGTTGTAATGCTTCTCTTTCGCATAATCGAACCACTGAGAAACGTTATGGAGAAGCTGTGCGGTGCGCTGATGGACTGCGGCTACACAGGAGCCGGCTGAGCTGGAAACCAGTGAGCTCATTCTGACTGCTAGAGGAGGAGGAGGGCGGGGCTCCCAGCATCATCACCACCGGCCATCACTGCTTCATTGTACGGGGGCTGCTGCTGATGCTGCGACCATAGCGGACGGGACGATTATTTCTCTCTTCTCTCCCCCACAACCCCCCTTTAAAAAAATAAAAAAAGAGCATATCATGGACACGATTTCACGAAGATTAGAACTCCATGCGCGACGAGAATCGAGGTAAGGCAAGAAGAGGCGTTTGTCAATACGGCCGCGTTGGGTTTTTAACACCGTCTGAGCTGAGAGTTACTGGGACTAGCAGGCCGGAGGTTGGTCATTCCAGCAGCTGTGCGAGATACATATTGGGCTCGTGTGTAATTTCCGCCCCCCCCTCCTAAAAATGCCTCCACCGTGTAAAATAGCACAAGCACGAGAAACGAGCCGTTTCTGAGCGCGTAGCATATCGGCTCAGCCTGCATGTCGGAAGTGGCCGAGCTCGGCCTGCACTAGCAAGCCCTCCGAAGATGACGAGGACAGAGCTCATTTGATTTTTTTTTTTGCACACGACGGATGCTCACGTCGCATCTCGAGCATGATCCCCGTGTTTGTATTTTTCTGCGGCCGGTAGGCTTTTGGGAGCCGTGGGCCCGGCTACTTGTTGTGCAGTGAAAGCTCCCAGCTGTGTGGTGATTGCGCTCCAGGTGAAGCGCATTGGCTTCTTCTCGACATAATTAGGCCTGTGTGTGTGCGCGCGCGCGGTGTGGTTTGCTGGAGGGGCATTTCCCCCCCCCCCCTCCTGCTTGACAGGTCATCAATGGCCGTGTTTTTGAAGGGATGCTGCAGTGATGAGCATGCTAGTCCACAGTGGTGGGCTGACAGGCAGGGCCTCCAGACGGAGGCACACGGTCTGCAGCCTGCAACTGCCCGAGGGTGTTACACTGGCCTGATTTATCACACATCACCCCCTGCTGGGAAGGCATTTGGCACACTACTGTTTTGGGGTCAGCACAGATGCAGGATGGGGACTGCCCTCAAGGTAATAGCTTACAGATTGACTGGTAAAAGAGGGCACACACCATGGAGCAATGTGAAACGAGAGGATACAAAAAAAAAAGAGACCGGGATAGAGTTAGATGAATCATTTAAAATGGGAAACGTGAGTGCAACTGTCACAATAATGACTCTGATACAGCCAGGCAGTATGATTCTAAATATGGCAATGATGTCTCGTTTCCCTTCCGTTGGAGATTCCGCGTGTTAATGTTGCTCTACACAGTTGACACAGTTTTAACAGATTTTGAAACATGGCATTCTTATTTGGCCATCACAGTGGTCCTCTGTGATGGCCAAGGCTAGATGAGCAGATGGGTCAGTGTTGTATTTATTATGTATCTACCTGCCATCAAGTGTTTTTGCATTTCTATATATAGTGTCTGACAATTCCTTGTTTTACAGCTTATCTATCATTAGTGGACAATCTCCCTCATGCAATCATTTGGTACATGATTTATAGTTGCACCTTACTGAACTATTTCCTGCATTAGTACTGCAGAGCCTGGTTCATACACTGTGTTGATGTTTTGACCTGAGACAGAGCGATTAGAAGTCATTAGTTATCTGAACCAAAAAGCACTCGCACGGGATCTTAAAAAGAAGTGTGAGAGTTTCTGTTTGACACTTTGAACCAACACCAGCCTCATTAAACTTAAGTGGTTCATTGACACAGTTGACGCTGGCAACAGTCTGACGAGTCGAAACGGTCTCAACATCCCTCTGTTGGGTCAGACAGTGTTTGGTTATGACAACAATACAGTGAATTTTCATTTTATTGATAGTTTGAGAACTATACTATAAAAGTACTATCTAAATTAACACTTAAAGCCACATGCAAACCCTGACTTTATTTGCACTGTAGCTGTTTTCATACATTGTGTTGGTATTTTGACCTTATGCAGATGGATTAGAAGTCATTTCTGACTTGAAATTTGGATTCCTGCCACACATGTAAATAGGCAATTGAACACCGCGCTTATTTAGTGTTAATACGATCACATTATATATTTTTGGATCACGGTTTTGATAGTCAAAGGTTGGTATAAGACAACATTGTTATGTATGCAGAGTCATTAACTGTAGGATTTATTAGACTTATGTAACATCTGTCAGAGTTTTTAGTTTTTATGTAATACATCAAATACGTCAATGATAACCAGCTTACATATGAAGAGACATTACATATGTAGCCACATTTGTTGAATTTAAAATGAGTTTAAATTAATAATAGTTGGTCTCTGATACACATGATCTCATTATTGAGGGTTTGTTGAGTGTGTCATTTACCTTACTTTTGTAAACAGTCAACAATACGGTTTGGAAGATGCATACTTACCTTAACGTTTAACAGTCTCTTTTGTTTTTATCTTGCTGATCAATTCTGACTAACATTTTCTCAACTGCTTCACCAAAGAGCTACTTATATCTTGCCTGGCGTGTATCCTCAACACAGTTGCTTATGGAAGCTCCAAATATAATCCCCAAAAGAAACCAAAGCTTATCTTAAACCTTGGATACTAACCTTTAACCCATGGCAAAGTATGGCTTTTACAGTATAGTTTGAGTGGATAGTGGATGACAGATGGCAGGTCCTGATATAAAAAAGGTTGGCTCTTGAAAGGATTACTTTGGAAATGAAAAACTACAGAAATGAATAGGCTCTTGTTTATGGGCAGAAAGGAAGATGTACATTTATGTCTAATCTAAACTCCTCCATGCTGACGTGATCATTTATTGGCAGTACACAGTAGCAGTCTCTTTCTTTTTTACATGAAAAGAAAAATTGAATAGTAGTGAACAAGCTCAATTTGGTAAAAACTGCTATTGCTAAATATAGCATTGGCATGAAGTCCAAATTATCATAAAAAAGAGTGGGAGTCTTCCAAAAAGAGGAAAAGTAGGTCATTAAAACCCAACAAAAAAGCCTCCATGGCTTTAACCGTAAAATCCTAGAGGGCCATCAGATTAAAGCCGACAGGCAGCAGCAAGGCTTTTCTGAGAGTATCCCGGTTCACTCTTGTCTGGAAAATCCAGCGCCAACATCCAAAATTGTTGTCTACAGAGTAAAAAGTGGGTCATGTATCCAGTTCTGTTTCATGTGAAAGATAATTAGCATTCAACTCTGCAGTGCCATTTTACATTGCTACATATCCATGCTCTAATCAACCTACTTTCTAGGGTCTAGCAGCAGTAGATGGCTGCTTTCAGTGAAAAAGGAACTGATGAATCCAATGAACGCTACCTGCTCAGCACTCAATGGCAGATGAGTTGGCAAACAGGTGCTGAGGAATGTCAAATTTCTAGCAGCTCAAGACCCAATTAGTTATTCCCAGAAGTTAATTGAGACTAAACAGAGCAAAAGAGAGAGTGAGTATGAGTCTAGTGGCCAGACACCTGACTCAATGTGAGTGATAATGGTCCCCAGTGGCAGCTGGTTGTATAAGTAGGCCACTGTTTGCCATCCCGTTAGCCATATCAACTTAACAAGCCAGTAATTTGTAGCAGTTTTCAGTGAAGAAGATGCCACCTGTCCAGCATCAATTGACAAACAGAGAAAGTTAGCGACAAGTATCAAGCAGCTGGAAGACGCAGATATTCCCTCAGGAGTTGGAACTAAAGGGCCTTGTTGTTTTTGGACTTTTATCAGTAGTAAAATGACTCCAAGTGAATGCTGATGTTGCTCTGTGTATGATGGATGTGTAGACGACTGTTTGCTAACAATCTTTTCAGATAGGAACATGTCAACTTTTTAAGAGCTTGCTCCCAGTGACCACAGGAAAACCAAATAGTGAATGCAGCTTTAAATAATCCCCTCCCAGTGGTCTCCTCAGCTATAGCTCAGCGCTGCTTAGTGTGTTAGCAACATGTTGTGTACCTGTAAATACTTGTTGTTGGACTGCTTGTTTTTAGCATAAGTGGAAGGACACGTTGCTCATTTCACATTACATTTTTCAATTGTTATTTTTTGCCCATTTGTGTTGCCACAAAACTAATGCTATTGAGCTCTCTCATTGGATAACAGGCGCCTCTACTGCAGACATGCAGCTAATTTTAGTTATACCAAAAAATGAATCAACAATTCCTCATTGTCTTAGAGTCTGTTTATATGTTTGGTGCAAATGTTTAGTTGCTATTTCTAAACTTAAGAGAAAGATAAGGTCTATTGAAATAGATTGTGAGTTGAGAACCAGGGTGTATGTGAGATGAAAATAGCAAAAAACGATATTGCAGTGTGCCTAAAATGCTTTAAATCCATTCTTTAAAAAAAGAGACATCTCCTGCTATAACTTAAAGCTATTCCCATGCTTAGCCCGATGAGTCAAGAGAGGGGAGCACTGTGTAAGAATATTGCTTGTATATACTTGGGAGAAATCGAAAGGAAGAAGGATTCCTGCTGTTTGTTCAAATCAACAACAATGGGGAAAACAGTGAAACCCTGAAATCTGTGTCCACAGAGCTGAGTGATGAACGGTGAAAGTAATGCATTTAAAATATAAATGGAAGTCAAAATAGGTTAGACAGAAAATTGAAGCAACATCCGTTGCATGGCCCAGTATTGCACACGATGCCCGTCTGTGACTGTGTTACGTTCGTTTGACTAGCCAGCGGATTATTTCACAGTGCAGGCTGAAAATGGAATATGACTAATAGGATTGACTTGGGCTCACAGCAAATTCATATCTAGTCCCCCCCTTCAGAGCAGTACCTGGCTGCTGCGGATGGTTTGTAGGTTAATACAGTATTAGTAGTCATCTGACTTGTAGTTAGCTTCGCTTGATGGTGGTGTATTCAGATGTTGGTGTATCAGTGAATCATCACTTTTTAAAGCTTTTGTAATGTAAATACAATAATTATTTTAAAATATAATATGGCTGTGACTAACAATGTATTTAATTATTTATTAAACCGTCAATTAATCAATCAATTGTTTATAAAAAGGTAAGAAACACTGAGTCCAAGGTGACGTCTTCAACTGTGTTATTCTTAATGAGATTCAGGTTACAATGACTTAAAACAGAGAAAAAGGAAAACCAGAGAGTGATTGGCATTTTTGCTTAAAATATAAATGATTAATTGATGATCAAAATAATCGTAGTTTATTGGTTAATAAACTATTTACTGAAGCTTTGTAGAGCAGCCATTGATGCACATTTGGGTTCTCAGGTCTTTTTGATTGATTATATCTACCACTTACCCTTCTACAGAGAAGTTTCTCTTTCATTTCTCCCCTCGGCCTCCTCCTGATTTAACAGGTGAGGAAGGTGTGTGTGGAAGCAACAGTCCTCTGTAGTTCATTAAGTATCGCACGAAACTCGAGGCCAGACCACTTTTTAGCAGTCCTATCCCATTTAAATCAGTTTAGAAACTGAGCGTTGGGCAGTTGTTGATGGTTTTTTCAACATTTATAAAACACTTGTTTTCAAAAAAGAGAGGGTAAACACCATCAAGGGCCTTTTCACAGCCTGGATGAAACAAATATTTTCACAATTATTAGATGAATTCTCAACCATTAGTTATATTTATTCTTTTACACTCTTGATAAAAGGCACCTTATATAATTAAATTGTTGTATATGTTATGTACAAAAAAATTAAATTGAAAGATCTAGAATAACAAAGCAACTGGATGATGTTACTACATCAGCACCAGTGTATAGATTGGAAGAGTAACTAAAGTAACTCTCCTGCATGATAACAACTTTCTATTTACAGGCAGTCGGGTGGAGAAGGTAGTGCTGAGTGAGGATAACGCATAATCAAAGCACTTCTCTCTGGGCTCATGCCAATACTGTCTCCATATTAATTATTTAGAAAGGTCTGGCTATCCCTTCTCTGATAGTTTCCTCTCTAGATGTATTCCCTTTCCCAGCAGATTCAGAGCATTAATATAGCATCAAACAAGATATAGTGAAGTGATGTCTAGCTGAGCAGAGAATGAAGTCAGGAGGTCCCAGTACATTCCTGTACTGTAATCTTATAATATTTAATAATTTGAACGCACAAGACAGACCTTCCACTGGGTTTGAGCATGAGTGTGACTTAAAGATCATAGTGCCTTGAGAGAAAGGACAGCCTCAGGTCAGTATGGTTTGCAGTCACTGGTTCCCGTTTATACTGTCTGTGATGTTCGCAACTGCTTCATCTCTAATCTGAATCTCAAAATCTTTTAAGCGATGTTATGTCACCCCTCCTCAGATTACGACGGACACCATCCAACTCCTTCTAGTCGTCACGGCTGTGCATGATGGTGCACACATCCATATGCATTTGCACTTTTGTGGCTAGTAAATTTAAAAGTATGCAGTGATGAAACCCATCATTGAGACACTGAAAAGAAATCCACACTTTTGGAAAAGAGGAGATTACCATGCAAAATAATCTCGGTATCAACATCTGATTTTAAATATTACAGCAGTTTAAATTTACAAAATGCTAAGTGTACAATCAGTGTGTGCAGATTCTTCAAACAGATGTCATGAACCAATGCCCCTTTCACTGTTAGACCTTCAAGTGGTTTGGAAGTAGACAGCT
This sequence comes from Cyclopterus lumpus, assembly GCF_009769545.1. Lineage (NCBI taxonomy): Eukaryota > Metazoa > Chordata > Actinopteri > Perciformes > Cyclopteridae > Cyclopterus > Cyclopterus lumpus. Next base: position 7,323,620 of record NC_046979.1, read on the forward strand.
AATACAAGCAAAGTCATTAAGACTTGATATGCAGGCAGTCTACCAGCAGCACTTTCAGCATTTATGTGAATTGAATCAGTTGCATGACCTTAGTCACAACTTAATGCATGTGCACAAATGTCTGCAAAAACCTTCATTCAGAGTCTAATGAGTTTATGAAATAATGAGTTTGAGTTATCTTAATATATTTGTTTTCTTAGCTTGGTCAAGATCATATGCAGTTGTTGATGTCATGTAAAGTATATCGTTACTGTGAGCACATAGTTATCATTACAAGCTGTACGTGTTTCCAGTGTTCGTTCTGTAAATCTGTCCTCTGATCACAACCTGTTATTCAGAGATGATTACATTTCATGCAGATGATATGTGCTGATTGACAACTGATTGTAATTAATCAATAGTACAGTCGCATTGTGTCTCGCCACATCAGTTTAATCAACCAACAGTATTTCTGGTTCGTTCCATGACACTAGCAGCCAGAGTTTAAAAGGTACGACCAGTTTGCACTCTTCAGATGACCAGTTTGAGCCTAAATGCTTTTCTGAATATATTTATTATTATTTGGTTTTCCATTGAAGAGCTTCATCCCCAGTTTTATTGGTCAAGCTAGCGGAGTTGTTCTAGTTTTGGCAATGTTTGTTGGGTCAGTTGGTCCAGCACTTTGTTCCAGACTGAAATATATCAGTGAAATTGGGATGAGATTGGGTTCATGGTCTCGAGAGGACCACTTTGAGGTTGACATTTTTGGTTTTGAGTGAGATGTCGGTACAACTATTGGATTGATTATCATTAAATGTGGTTCAGACATTTGTGTTCCCCATAGAACAGTTTGTAATTACTTTGGTGATCCCTTTAAAAGAGGTCTCCACTAATTAAACAGTGTCCTCATATAACATTGTCAAACTCACAAAAACTTCAATTTTAAAAAAAGAAAAAGGATAGCAATTGATGCAGCAGAACTAGAGACAATGCATTTTACATTTCATGCATTCTTCTTCTTCATCAAAACCTGGCGCCCACATTCCCCAGAATGCAACTCGAGTGCTGACAGATCAGTCAGAGATTCAGGTGAATTATGCTAGCAGCCGTTACTGTAGCCTTGAGCTGATATTAGCATAGAGATCAAAGCACCGCTGTGCCAAACTACAGCCTTCCAGAGCCATGCTGGCTGCAGGCTCTTTGTTTTGGTCACATAGAAATGTGGAATTATAACTGGCAATCTGCTTATCATCAGTCGCATCAGTAAACTTTTATTATCGCCCCTTCTCAACCTGACAAACACACATATACGTGTGGAAGCTTACCAAAAAGTCTCAATTATGTCACTTCTGCAGCCTCCGCTATGTCTCATTCTGTCTTTCTTTGTCTCTCATCCACACCCAAGCCCTTTTTTTCTGATAGGAGAATGAGGAAGAGGAGGAACTGGAAACCACTGGGAGCGCCTTGGAAAGTTTCTGTGAAGTCTCAATGAAAGCATTAGAAGAGCCTCTCTAGTATTTGACTCAATGGCCAAGAAAGGGCGTACGAAGAGCGAGAAGCCCGAAGCGCTCATCTCTGCCCTACAGGCAGCCAATGAAGATCTCAGGTCCAAGTTGACTGACATTCAAATAGAGCTACACCAAGAAAAATGCAAGGTACTGTAAAACATCAAAATTCATACATTTGCCCAGAATATTTCAAACGCTGGAGCACAATTACAATTTCAGCTCAGTAGATTTAAACCTTGATATTTCTACAAAGTTTAAATCATACTGGCTTATAATTTTTTTTTTTTTAAAAAGCCACTCAATAACTTAAAGTCCCAAAAAACTATGACATTTAAAATTGAATCTTTCCAGTAGCATTTGGACACTACACGTTGCACAGGGTTAACCTGGGTCTTGACATGCAATATATGACATGCGTATGTTTATGCATCCTTCATGTATGTCATTAGTTCAGTTAATGGTAAAGCTCTGCATACTACTAGTGTACTACATTGTGCAGTAAACTATATCCTGTTGCCAAAGGAGTTAATGCTGTGAACATGTCAGTGAGGAGTCACAAGTCGACACCTCTCTTACATTTGGTACATCATCATCATCACAAACATTGTTGTGATTTTGGGGTTTGATTCATGAAGGAGCGTCATCCTGAGGGGAAATTATAATTTGTGGCCTTTTTTTTTTGGTCCCCGGTATTCACCTCTCAGGGTGTATGTAGGCTTTTCTTTCATACGGTGAGCCAAATATTTGGACTTCACCGCACTGGGAAGTCTGCAGGTTCTGTTGGGCTTTCCAAATGAGCAATTCATCAAGTGGACAAGCGGCCAGAAGAAACTCTGCAGATTTCCAGAGATTCCGCTTTGGCTGCAGACTTCACTAGACCATGCTGGGAAGATTACCCAGAGCTAGTACTAATACAGATGTGACAATACACAATAAATTAATATGAATAGCTTTAACAATCGTTTACATTTATTTCTGGGACCACATCAATGGAAACAATTGAGCTCTGAAGTCCAGCCTCGGTCCAGAACACGGCCTGAGAGGAATACAGCGATGTTACTCAGGGCTGATTTAAAGAATCAAGAGATCTGATACCGAGATCTGACACCTATTTACTTTATTTAGATCTCTCTGCAGGTCCCTTGCATCTCCATCGCACCTGATATAGGGGCGAGACACAATACCCCTGATCCCCTACAGCTGAGGCCAATTAAGCCTCTTCCCAGCACCTGTTCCCTGAGCTGTGCTATACAAATAAACATGCCTTGCCTTACAATAGTAGGTATGCTGTTTATGTAAAATAAAGTGATTCTTCTCTCATCCTCCTCTGTCACTCCTCTCAAAGGTGAGCAAGCTGGAGCGGGACAAGCTTCAGGAGGTGAAGCGGGTGCGAGAGCAGGAGCAGCACCGGCACACTGCCATGCTGACAGATCAGCGGGCCAAGTGGCACGAAGAAAAGCAAAAGGAGCTCCAGGCTCTGAGGGAAAACCTGACGCGACAGCATGAGCAGGAACTTGCCCGCCACGCCAAAATAAAGGACCAGGAGAACCAGAGGCTCAAAGCCGCACTGAGCGCCATGCGCGATGGCAGCGGAGAGAAGGTGAGGTTAACAAAGGGCAGTGGAGCTTGTGTTTGACGTAAACCATGACAGAGCGGCCTGGCACTGGACAAGACACAGTTAGTCACCTTCCCTTCTGAGTAAAAGCTCCAGATGGGGGGCGGGGGGAATAAATACTTATTACTCCCCTTTCGTCCCCCCAGATGATAAAAAAAATGACAACATCAAAACCCTTCTTCTCTCTCCGTCCTGCTTCTTCAGGTGCGCACAGCATTGACCCTGGAAGCCAAGGAGGACGCGCGCCGCTTCTTCGACCAGGAGCGAGTGAAGCTCCTGCAGGAGATCGTGGAGCTGAAGAGCACGAAGAAGCAGACCGACGAGGCTCTCAGCAACATGATCCAGTCCGACAAGATGAAGGCCGGCGACCTGCGGGTGGAGCACCAGCACCACCAGGAGCAGATCTCCAAGATCAAGTGGGACAGTGAGAAAGACATCCGCAGACTGGTAGGCACTGCTATGAAATTGATTACAACTGACATAATTATGACCATTGTTAAAATTATTAGTAAGGCCCATCGCTGATGTTGGTTATCTACGCAGCATGGGAAGCACAGTGCTGTAGATTGGTTTCCTGATGCATTTCTGTTTCAAGTGATCTTCAAATTTGTTGTCAAGCTACAGGGAAACATTTACAGACTAAACATACTGGCTTTAGTTGGTTCCTGGAGTCTGATTTCAAAGCTTTGTTTAGGTTTTGGTTAAAAAAAATAAAACATGCAGATGTTCATGCAGAAAGCCTAACCAGGTCTGTGCAAATGTGTGGGATTTTACAACAAATGCTTGTTTTTAGTCAGCTAGTATTATTTCAGTCATGAATTTCTTTAGCAAGAATCCAGAGAATCAATAAATCTTTAAGTCTTTAAAAACAAAAGTCTACTTTACACAACCCCAATAAAGTGTACCGGTAGGTCCTCAAAACTATGGACTTTAAAGGAGCAGTGTGTAGGATTTAGTTGCATCTAGTGGTGAGGATTCAGATTGCATCCAACTGAACAGCCCTCCACTCACTCCTCCCAGAGAACTCCGCTGGCCTTCAGGTAACGCCAAAATGCGAAGGAGACAGTGTTAGGTTTGTCCATTCTGGGCTGTTGTAGAAACATGGTGGAGCAACATGGCTGACTCCGTTAAGAGGACCGCTCCCTATGACGATATGAAGAGCTCATATTATGGTAATGAAAACACAATGACCTTTAGTTTCAGGTGACTAAAACATTGTTATTGATATTATATGATATAATAACCCCTGAATCCTAAACGCTAGTCCTTTTTAAAATAGAATATTTACAGCAACCAGAGTCTAAGAGGTAAAGTAAATCTTGACGTAACACCATACAAACAAGCTTAAGATGCTTTTGATTTCTCACAAGGAAATTTCCCCCACACGTTTCACTGAGACTTTTAATGTTGTACTAATTGTGTACGACATTATACTCTGTGCATACATACAGTTAACTATTATATTATCATAGAAAGAAAAAAACAGACTCTTCAATTTAAAGAAGCAAGTCATGTCCTTTCAGCAATTTCTGAAACACACCATTATTTCCTTCTACTTCACTAAAGGTGGATGAAATCAAATCTAAAGAACGCACCATCTTTGGTCTGGAGAAGGAACTGGAGTCAACGGCGGGTTTCCTACAGAAGCTGCAGCTTCAGAAGGACGCCCTGGACGAACAACTGTTCCTCGTCAAGGAGGCGGAGTGTGGCCTGGGAAGCCCGAAAAGAGAGATTCCAGGCAGAGCTGGAGACGGAGCTGAGCACTGTGGTAGCCCAGTAAGTAGAGAGGCATCGCAAGGAGAAGATTCACTCATGTCAAACGTTAATATCAATCGATTAATTGATTAATTTTTTTGCTCTTTCTTTTAGTAGTCGCGCCAGTGTGGCGGAACTAGTTTTGTAACGCATGATTTGAGCATGCAAGAAGACTTGTGTAACAACATTTGAGCCACCACTCATAATTAAGAAAGCTGCTCATGCTGACTTATGGCAGTCTGAATCCCCCGAGCTTTAACTGAAACCGAAAGCACAGCGCCATCTCAATAGTCATATTGTGTCCTTATACATAAGAGCCATATATACAAAAGCTGAGCTGTGTCCGTGTGTGGACAGTTAGAGAGAACTGAGAGAGCAGACTCCGAAACAAGGGTTGCATTGGATTAAAGCGTGTCAGTTCACGAGTTCACCCACTGTTAATGTGACCACTCATGGGATTAAGTTATAATGTCTATGAGATGTGAGCACATTACAATTATTGTATATAGTCCACTTCTTGCAACATGTTACTAACGCTGAACTCCAGATTGATGTGGTAGTTTTGTTACAACTAATAGAAATACTGAACATGATGATGGTACGGTGCTCCATACCTAAGTATACATCAAGTTTTTGATTAAATTAGTGAAATGATGAACATTTTTTTGTTTAATTTGTTTGTTTCAGGACTTGAGGAGAAACCAGAGGCGTGTTGCTGACCTCAACTCGACCATACGCAAATTGGAGGACCGCAACTCACTGCTGGTTGATGAGAGGAACGAACTGGTATGACACAATGTTTTAATTAAAGATGGATCTCCTGCTCTCTCTTCCTTCTGTCACTTATCTGGTCTTCAAATCTCCCAGACTCTGTGTCTCCATGTCCAGTCATGTGAGTAACAATATATCCCCGTGTGCCTTTATCCCCACCAGCTGAAGCGAGTTCGGGAGTCAGAGAAGCAGTGTAAGCCGCTGCTGGACAAGCACAAGTTGCTGAGTAAGAGGAATGATGATTTGACTCAGACGATCCAGAAGCTGGAGGAGAAACTCAAGAACCTGACCAAGGAGAACCACGAGATGGTCGGCACAAAGTCACATGGTCATCATAGATACGTTTAGACTGATTTATTGGTGTGATAGTGTGACTTTAGAGGACTTTCCTCCCGGTGTGCTGTTTGTCTGCAGAAGGAGAAGATCAGCTCCCATCCTCCACTGAAGAAGCTGAAGTCTCTGAATGACCTGGACCAAGCACACGATGACCAGGAAATAGCCTTTCTGAAGCTTCAAGTCCTGGAACAACAAAGCATGATTGATGAGCTGACGAGAGTAGGTTGTTTTTGATATGAGAGGGCAAATTTTTTATTATGCAGTGGTGGTCATGGTGTGCTTTTTTACCCTTCTTAAAAAAATTGTAGTAAAACATACACCGTATAGCATGGGGACATAAGAAAGGTTTTTCAGATGATTAATCTACTTAAAATGTGTATGATTACATTTTAGGATGTGTGAAAGAGGTTTATTTCAGTGTTGTGTCGTCATTGAGTATGTTTTCTATTATTTTATTTTAAAAAGAAGGGGGGGGGGGGGAAAGGATTGCCTTACAGTGTTATCTTCTTTTTCCAGGACCGAGAAAAACTTCTGAGAAAGAAAAGGCATAAAAGAAGTTCGAGGCCAATAAAGGTATACATAATTAAATGTGGTTCTATCTATTTGTCTTGAAATATACTCAGTTCATTCATTTTATATAATACTAGGAGACACAATCTTTTACGACTTTTGGAGAAAAAAAAAAATCGTTCATAAGCTTCCAACAATATTGGTCTGTGTTAAAACATCATTTCTCAGCTCTGATGGCATCATTGAGGTGTTTCTAGCTGTAAACAATATTATAAAAGGAAAGGAAAAGGGATCTGATGTTAACAAGGCTTATTGATTGTTGGACATTTACCATCAGAGATTTCTAGACCCGTAAATCTTTCAACTTCTTCTTCTGCAGAGGCACATCGTAGTGGACACCTTCTTTGGGTATGATGAAGAGTCTATGGACTCGGAGACGTCTTCAGTGGCTTCGTTCCGGGTGGACAGAACTCCCGCTACTCCAGACGAAGACCTGGAGCAGGTGAGCACTTCATATTCGTCACAGCGACTACATTTACAATCATGTCGACATGTTTCAGTCCATTAAAATACTGTCAAACATTTTAGCCATAGACTTTGACCTCTCACCTGTGTGTGTCGAACAAGGGTCTGGCCAACGAGGAGTCGGAGCTGCGTTTCCGACAGCTGACCAGAGAGTATCAGGCGTTGCAACGAGCGTATGCCCTGCTGCAGGAACAGAAAGGAGGCATTCTGGATGCTGAGATGGAGGTCAGGGTACGTACACAGTGAGAACATCTCTGTTTCCTTTCTATTCCTATCCAATCTATTTGAGAACGCTAATTAACTCCTATCGAGTTTGTCTCGGTTTGTTATTGTTATTATCTGTTGTCTTCTACTGCGGCTCAACTTCCTGTGAGCTGGAGCAAGCTAGAAACATGAAACTTTGCCCAAGAACTGGACATGAAGTGCAAGTGCTTCCCAAGAAATATGACTCCTCTCGGCCACATGGTGGCGCCGCAATGAACGCGTACAAAAATAGATTTTGGAAAGGCCACGCCCTCCAAACTGTATGTTTGATTGACTCGAAATCCTACACATATGTCCAGCTCAATGTACTCATGCCGTTCGGATCTTATAAGTTCTCCTGACTAGATTTTACGCCATTTAAGTCATTTCCTTCTAAACCATAGGTGCTCCCAAAATGTCTATGGATCATCAGCACATAACTAAAACAAAGTTAACAACCATCCATCCATTTTCAATACCGCTTATCCTCATTAGGGTCACGGGGGCGCTGGAGCCTATCCCAGCTGACATAGGGCGAAGGCAGGGGACACCCTGGACAGGCCGCCAGTCCATCGAGGGCACATGTAGGGACATACAACCATTAACTCTCACATTCACACCTATGGGCAATTTAGAGATCAATTAACCTGCAGCATGTCTTTGGACTGTGGGAGGAAGCCGGAGAGCCCGGAGAGAACCCACGCTGCCACGGGGAGAACATGCAAACTCCACACAGAAGGACCACTCCGACCGGGAATTGAACCCGCGGCCCGCTTGCTGTGAGGCGACAGTGCTAGCCACTACACCACCGTGCAGTCCAAGTTAACAACCATTTAGCCAAATCAAACATTAGGGATTGTAAATCACAAACAATCAAATCCAAGTTTGTTCAATTAATACAAAACTCGCAGGATATATATCATCTGACAACGTTGAACTGTGAGTGTAAAACCTTTTGTGAAATCGCTCGATTTGCTTGATATTTTCAATTAGGGGATTGGAAGCGGTTGTGAGTGTTTTGTCGTCATAAGGGTTGTCTAATGTTTCCGGTAGGCCATATGTCTGCTTTAGGGCTGTGGAATTGAGTTACACACAATTTGATTATCTCTATACATTGATGCTAGCATGGGATTTTTAAAACACATCCGTTATTCACTTTTATAATAAAGGACTGGAATTTTACATATAATATAGTAAATCAGCTGGTGGTCAATTGTGCTTGTCAACACCTGCAGCTGCAACACCTCTGACAATATCTGTAAAAGTAATGTACATGTAAGTTGAACAAAGCTTCTTCCTGGATGAGCAGTTCACACACACACACGTGACCTCTATGGACATGGAAATAACAATCCGTCTCAGACCCTAATGACAAAATACATTTGAAGCTGTGGAAGTAACCTTTTCATTTCCTTGTTTGTTACAACTTCTGGTCAGATCCAGTGTTACCGTGACGAAGGAAATAGGCTGCTTTCACCACATGTCTGACCGTTGCTGACCTGAGCACGGGAAGTTAGACACAAATTGAGTGTTTTTTGTGATCATTTATTTTGACCTCTCACCTGTGTGTCAAAGCGTTAAACACAATATTCCATATTAAACACAATATTAAATAAAAAATGTCCATAAATGTTTTCCCCTGCAATACCGGCACAGACCCATTGAGGTTCATGGACCCCCACTTGAGAAACAGACCCCTAAAGCTAATGTGAGACCTTTTTGCTTATGTTTCAGGCTCAGGAACAGCTCCAAGCAGACACGATCAGGTATAAAGCCAAAATAGAGGACTTGGAGAAGGAACTGAACCTGAAGGGACAGGTAGGACACACATGCGTGAATGAAGGCACATTACATGTAGTGTGGGCGACTGTGGGTCAGTGGTTAGCAGGTCTGTCTTTCAATCAGGGGGTTGGTTGTTCCATCCCCGCCCTAGTCGATGTGTCCTTGAGCAAGACACTTAACCCTGCATTGTTCCCTGTAGCTGTGTCTACAGTGTATGACTGTAACATGATTGTAAGTCGCTTTGGATAAAAGCGTCAGCTAAATGACATGTAATGTAATGTAATGTAATGGTGGACAAAACAACAGGAATGCCACACAATATGTAATTATTAGCAGCACACATTTATAAAATGAACTTGTATTATAGAAGGCAGCTTAACAGAAGAGGGCAGAGTTATAATGTTTACAGTGTTGTGACAGAGGACTTGGTATATGAAATATGTTGTATTTCATTTCTTCATTTAAAGCAACATATACAACAAGAAAAAGATTGAATTAAAATATAACAAATACACATTTTGTGTCTCTCCATCAATGACTTGGGATTCCTCCTGTCCCTGACTCAAAGTAACCAGTTGTTTCACTGCCAAGCCATCACTGGAAATGTTTAGTTTATTGTTTTGCTTAACAGGGGATATCTCTTGAAACAAAATGTGTTAAATGACATTTCTACTGTTTAATTACGTGTTTCTGCCCTCTATCAGGACTCCAGATGGGTGGAGGAGAAGCAGCTCTTCTTACGAAGGAATCAGGAGCTATACGACAAGGTTGGACTTTGATTATTGGAAAGAAAATAGGTTAAACAGCGTCAGTTAAGATGTTTGTGATGTTTTAGTAAAAAAGTGTCATTCAAACAATCTTGATTCGTCAAACGTATATTAATGTTGCTCCGATAGTCATTGTTTTTTATCGTGATTAGTTACTTTCTTCTGTGCAGAGCACAGAGCATTATTTAAACATAGCATTATAATTGCCGGAAAAATTATGATTTCTTTTTATCGGTTTGATTCCACCTGTCACAGTTAGTTCATTTGGTATTTCGCATCATTGAAAGCCTCACAACTTTGAGGTACTTTCCTACAGTTATGACTTGCCTAATTGCCACTATATCACCATCATATTACATATTCCATAATATACTGACTCTAGCAACTGTCTCTCTTTGGTGTCCAGCTGGAAAAGATGGAGTCGGACTGTAGTCGACTGCAGCAGGAGCTGCAAGACTCCAAAGATCAGAATGAACTGCTGGAGTTCAGGATACTGGAGCTGGAGGTGAGTGACCTTTCCTTTGTTCAGCCATGGAGACGGGATGTCCGCTAGTCTGTCAGCCAGGCTGATTATTCTCTGACATTGGTCTTTGTGATTCATCTGTGCTGCAGTGCAGATACTGACGGCAGCTTGGGAGGGCCGAAGCTGCCACCTAGTGATCAGAGAGGAGAACAGTTTGCTCAGATGTGCTCAGTACACTGTACACAGTGATCCCAAAATGATATTAAAGGCTTTCATCGTTGCTATCAGGCGTTTGTTTGATGCTTCTTCAGAGTAGCAATTTGTCTGAAATATGGGGAGACAGCATTTATAAGGTTAAACGAAGCAAAGAGCAGCGCCTGCTGAAACATCATCACTCAAAAATATAAAAAGTGGAAACAAGGATTGGTTCACGGAACTGTGTTTGGCTCTGAATGTCAACGTTGATTTTAAGCTGTTTCATCCAGGTTTAAAAACGGAGTCAAGAGAGACTCGTGATGGAAGTTTCAGTTATAGTTCATCCTTCGTATCATCTAATTTATGCTTTTGTTGCCGTAGGAGCGCGAGAGGAAGTCCCCTCCATTCAACCACCTGAGGATGCATCCTTTCTCTGAGGGAGTCAGCGCTCTGCAGATCTACTGTATGAAGGAGGGGGTCAAGGTACGCAGTGAGAGGGACTTGTCCGCTTTAATTATAGTAATTAATCATAAAAGCAAGAGATACCACTGTGACAGATGCCACAATTCTTATGGCCACAGCAAAGTAGGGGCTGTGAATGCCTTTCTTTTTTATTCAATTTTTAAGCGCATGCAGCTTCTTTTTGTTTTTAGTAAAAGTTTAATATCAATGGACTCTGAACATTAATTAGTGGAAACGAGAGTACATTTAATGTACCTTTTTCTTTTGTATGCTCCTGATTATTATGTTTTCTTTACAGGACGTGTGCATACCAGATCTCATCAAACTTCTAGATATTCTGGGAGACAATGGGGTAATTCAGATGGAATTAACAAATCAACATATGGTGCAAAACCAGACCCGTTATTAATACGTTTTTTTTTCTTCCTTTTTTGTATAGAATTTAAGAAATGAAGAGCAAGTGGCCATTATTCAGGCCAGCACTGTTTTGTCGCTAGCAGAAAAGGTATGTTTGGAAACCACATTGTGGTCCTTCACACACAGATTAGTTGTAATGACGTTTTGCTGTTTCTTGCCCTCTAGTGGATTCAACAGATTGAGGGGACGGAGGCAGCGCTGCACCAGAAGATGATGGACCTGGAGATAGAGATGGTGAGTCAAAACAATCCCGTTTCTTTTTTACAGGATTTTACCGCTCTGATTCTCTGCTTGAATATAATGTATTATTACTTTTACTGGCTCACAGTAGCTTTAGTGCAGTGTGATCTGATTGAAGCTGCCAGTAGCCCTGAAAATATTGGTTTAATATAAGATAATTATAAGAAGTGCATTGAGTATAGCACCTTTCATAGTACACACTCTGGAAAGTGCTTTACAAAAATAAAACAATTCAAACAATCAATTAAACGGATGTTAAAAATACACAAGTACAATACAGTAAATATATAATTATGTAACCACTGTCTCTGACCTGCTTGCTCTGTTCAGGAGATGTTCTGTAAACAGAAAGGATATCTAGAGGAGGAGCTGGACTACAGAAAACAGGCCATGGACCAGGCTTACATGGTGCGTGTGTGTTTGTGTGTCGTATATGCATCACTTTGTGGGGCCAGATTGTTGGAGCTCAATTCCCATACGGAGACTCATATTCAGGTCCTCACAAGATTTTAAATAGTTTTTTTTCCGAGTTAAAACTTGTTTTTAGGCTTTTGTTTTAGTTTATGCATGTAGCAGTTATGATTAGGGTTGTGCCTGCAGAGAATATAGGTAAGTTAATACAAAGTTGTACATATTTTTATGTGTCTGATCTAAAAAGCAATCCTTGTTTTCTCCTCTCTACAGCAAATCCAGGATTTGGAAGCAACGTTATACAACGCTCTGCAGCAGGACAAGGTGCTTCCTGTCACAACATATTACAGACTTATCGTTACAAAAAACTATCGTAAATTTCAAGCAAAACAGTTTTTACTTTGTAAAACATCAGCCATCAGTGCTGATATCAGAAGGACTAGATCGGTATTTTATAAGGTTTATTGCAGATCTGTCATTTAACAAAGAAAAACAGAGGCTTCAAGGTCCTGGTGTTCTCATGTTTTCTTAATTATTCCAACTAGTGCTTCATGTTAAATTAATTGATGAGAATTTTGAGGTCAAAAGTCACCACGTCACAAAATACTTTGTACCATAATTTAAGAATTCAAATGCTATTTCTGACAATATCACATACATGTCTAATAGGGTTAAAGGCTGATCCACTGTGTCTGATGCCCGTCTTCTTCCTCCAGGCGATAAAGTACGGCGAGCCTCTGGATGAACTTCAGAAGGACGAGCTGCGGTCGGCGGTGGAGAAGCTGAGGAGGCAGATGCTGAGGAAGAGTCGGGAGTTCGACTGCCAGATCCTCCAGGAGAGGATGGAGCTGCTGCACCAGGCACACCAGGTGCGTGTGTGTGTGTGTGTGTGTGTTATTACATTACAGCTCCGTGTGTTTTGTGCGTTTAATTTGAAATCTCTCTTGGCAAGAGACAATGAATGGACCCATCACTTCAAAATCCTTACAGTTTTCTCTGTGAATATTTGCAGAGGATTCGTGACCTTGAAGACAAGACGGAAATCCAGAGGAGGCAGATTAAAGACCTGGAGGAAAAGGTAAACTGTGTTTCATTTCTTTCTGTAAAAAAATAAAATACGTTCACTAACAACAAACAAACTGAAATACTACCAAGTTCATACGTTTAAATATCTTTGCTGATAGGCAGCCGAGATCTTGTGGAATGAATGTCAAATTTAATTTTGGCTGTATTTCTATTCTATTTTTTTTTCACATTATGTTCATGAAATGAAAAATTGAATATGAAATTAGATTCTTTAGATTCTCTGTACAGTGAACTGCTGTTTCTGTCTCTGCTGTTACTAACATATCTTGAGTGTGCCTCTAATCCTCTCACATTCTTTGTCCCTTCTTACTCTCTTTCTTTCTTTCCCTCCAGTTTCTGTTTCTGTTCTTGTTCTTTTCTCTTGCCTTTATCCTTTGGCCTTGAAGTCTTTGGCGTGTCCTGTAGCAGAGGTGAGTCCTGAGGGCTTTGAGTAGAAGGTTCACTCCACCACCGTCTCTCTTCTGGACCGCGGTCAAATACTTTTCCATTAAAGCAGAACCTGAACAGTGTTTTGGCTTCGTGCAGACTGGGAATACTCTGGCTACAGAGCGTGACTTGGCCTTGAATAGTGCTCACAAATGCATTGCTGTTGCATTATTAAGACTTCCTGATATGAGCTCACGACCTACGGAACAAACTTGTTTTAAAGTAATCAAATTTGGTATTTACTCCTTATACCAATGAAAGGAAACTACATTTAAACAAAGAAAAATAGACAGGCTGCTCTTTTGTTGTTATCACAATGTGACCACTGGGAGGATCAGTGCTTCCCAGAAGCACCATTTATTTGACCCTGGTCCACGACATTTAGTAGCTTCACCTTTCATTCACTTTGAAATACTCAACTGTCATTCCTTTCTTTATCGTTGCACTCTCAACATCTTTCCACTGGGGCATTGCTGTTAACGTTCATGTTTTCTTTCTCTAGATTTCATCAGCATATCTTTTTTGCTTCTTAAAAGGTTTCCAGGCAGCTCAGAAAGCAAACATTGCCATCAACATCATCATCTCCCCCTCTTCCTTGTGCATTTGTTTGTTGTCACCTCTTGGCTTTTAACCCATGTTTCTACATGTGTTTTTAAAATTATGCATACAGTATTTGAGTGATTGCAAATGGTCTTGCAGGAAAATTCTGTTTATTTTTTTTAGCCACAAGCTTGGGGAAGTTGTTATTGCTAATGTGTTACACAGCTACAGCTGTTATAGCAGCTACGGAGGACCACTTGTTTTCACCTTTTCACCCTAGTTTGGTCTCCAACTACATCTTTAGCGTTCAGCCATGTCAGCATTTTGCCCCCATATGACTTCTGTAAAATATGAAAACAGTATGGATCACCTAAGAGTATACTCTAACAATTAACTTACAGTTGTTTTAAAGAGTGTGGATTGCTGACAGATTTGCTGGAACATTGCTAAATACTAGAATAATATAATCTAATAAAATGTGCAGTATTACATTTAATTTGTCGCAATACTTTTGATACCTAACTCTTTGTGACCTCTCTCTCTCTCTCTCTCTCTCTCTCTCTCTCTCTCAGGTGGTGTGTCAGCTGGGAGATCTTGTTTGTGACTGCAGTGTTATTTATTTTCTGGACAAGTGTGGAACAATGTGCGTAGCAGTGGCTGCTATTGTCCTAACATCAGTGACTGCTGTCGATATAGGTGGATGTGTCGTGTGTTGGCTGTGGACGTTCACACTTGAGATTTTATTCTTTTTTAATGGGGATGGGGTTCTCAGTATACTGCACAGGATGACAACGTTTTTTTTTTTTTTTTTTTTTAAAAAGCGGTGTTGGACATCAAATGTCTCTCCAAACAGCGGAGAGTGCTACAACGGGCTGCGAGAATGACACACAATTAGTGAGACACAGTAGATGCAGAGACACAGACACACATATATCTACGTGCACACAGTTTATGGACACGCATGCATATACAGACGCATGCAGATGCAAACACACTCACACACACATGCTTTGACAAATCCAAACCAAAGCCAGGGAAATGTTCTCTCTGCCATGCAGGGTTATAATACGTCATTCACCAACATTTAGCCACAGCGGGAATATAAACAGACGGAGCTACTGATAGACAGCGAGACAAACAAACCACTGGACCACAACTTCTCTCTTCTCTTCTTTCCTTTCCAAACCCGAAAGGATGTTCTTCATGAATGCAACCTCTTGGTGAATAGAGGCGAGCCAACTCAGGGCCCATGAGTGCAGAGGCCAGTACTGGTCTCAGGTCAGATTGTTATGAGGAACTCGATGGGACATGGTGAGTCGCCGGGCTGGCCTGCCCTCGCTGTTTTTCCGAAGGATGCTTACACGCACTGCTTGGACTCGCCAGTGGTTATACCTGGAAAAAGGCAGAACTGCGCTGCCGAGACTGGAGTGTAGAGGCACTAAAAGGGGATACAGGACACTCAGGTTGACGCGTCTTCACCGGACAGACATGACAGACTTGAGTGGAGAGGTAAAAAGAGAACAAAAAAGATCATGGGGGAAATCACTCTCTGATCCAATGTGGATGTCCACAGATTTTCAAACCACTTCTTAATTTATCTCAAAACCAGCAGACTGTAAGAGCTTTACTCTCTGGTTGTCTTTCTTTTTTACAGCTCCTACCACCAATATACTGTGTCCCAAGATTTCCACTGAACTACATCCTTACTGTAATATATATATATAAATATATATACATTTGTTGATATGTACATGTCGCTGAATTATTTTATTTAGTCTCCCCTTTTATTTATGTGAATAGTTGCAGTTTAATTTTACTCTCTTAAGCAGCTTGAACAGTTGATGTAGTTTATAAATGACTAAAAAGGGTATAAATTGCTGTTATATTGTGGTGACGGCTGCAAAGATGAACTTTATTTCCTTGAGAATTATAAATGAAAAATCGTTGGAATATGAATGTGGAATGAGATTGTTGCCTCCCATTTACTTTTTTTTCTCCTCCCTTTATCACAAACATATTACTGTATTTATGAATTTACTGTCTAAAGAAATGTTCTGCTCTGTTTGGCCAGCAGGGGGTGCTGGTTTCACCTGTGGGTCTTTCTATTCACCCTTTAAAATTACACAACCTTTGAACAAACTTGTACATATTTTCAAACTAGCTTGCAAAATATCTTGATCAACTCTGGTCGGATGATTGGTTGATTCAAATCTAGCAGTTATGCCATCAGTACTCCCTCGATGCACCAAAAATAGACAAAAGCTAAATTCAGCAGTTGAATTTCATGACAGAAAAGAGGAAAACATTATAACAAAAAAAATTCTGTCCCAAGACCACTGCAGGTTCCCCTGTTTTTTTACTAACAAAAATGTCTTTGATACTAACAAGCCTATTTTAAAGCCTTCTTGCCACTTCCCCAAAATGAAACGGGAGAAAGTGAATGCAACACGACACCTGCTCCACTTCTCTCCTGTCAAGCCAACTGCCCGGTCCCTGTAATATTTACTAGTCGGCCGTCCTTGTTCCTATGTACCTGAGCTGGTGTATCTTCCACCATACCACCCCTCCATTCACAGGTCTAGTGCATCGAGGCATCTCATTACATAGCGGACAGTAACGATGACACACTCCATTCACTTTATCAAGGGGAATGACTGAGACTCTTTCTGTGCAAACTCGGCTAACTAGCAGTTGCCTTAAAAGCATCTCCCCCCCCCCCCCTTTTTATCCACTTGTATGGTCTGTTTTAACGATTTATTTTTTCAGGCGGTTGATATTATCATATAATGTTATACACATTTTTTCTTTATTTACCCAGAAGATTTCTTTTCATCTTTACCCCTTTTGTCTTCCAGCGAGACTTTAACCCCTTCTCCTACTTTCGTCTAGATTATTACAGAAACAGAAAAAAGGAGTAATGCTGTAAAAAAATAAAACAAAACATGGCCTTTGACCTTAAAGAATAAATTGTCTTCTTTTTGCATCATACAGGTTTGCTTGCTACGGGTTTTGTGTCGAAGGTGAGCATTTTTAACTATTTACCAGAGTAAAAAAATAATAGTAAGATTGTTCATGATCTTGACATGACATAACAGTCTCAACAAAAAGTCCATTAAGTATCTTTTCTGGAGCTGAAAATCGTATCTTATGATCTTCCTCCGCAGATGAAGTTGTCATGGAATCGTTGATGTTTCCTGAGCATTTCTCATCCAGATTAAAAGTGAATTCCTGTCCTTGGTATCAACCGTTTCAACACATGGACCATTTAATGGCTGTTCTGCAGCTTTCTCTTGATATAAAAGGCTCAGAGACATGAATTTGTTTTATCACCCCTTGGGTCCGGGGTCAAGAATGAACTCATCATTTATCAATCTTTTCTTTCTGCGGTACCTTGGTGAACCAGATTTCATTTTACAATATGCACCATGTTATTGTTTTGTGGTGCATGTTATTGCCAGCTCCTGTCAGTGTCTATTAGAGGTTGTCATCAGTTGTCCCTAATGGCGCTCTGCTTTCTTTGGGTCAGGAAGAGGGAAATAGGCTATGAGCGGTGGCTGGTATCGGTTATTCTACATGTTTACAGAAATAGCGATGGCATTATTTTCTGTGATATTTTAAAAGTTTCTCAAAATGAATTCATAAAAACAGCTCGAAACATACTAGGGCTCATGAAACATTTTAAGACTTGCGATATATTACGTGAAGGTTAAAAAAAACATACACTGAAGCAGTGAAGTCGTCAACAGTCTCACAAGCTTTTATTTTTGTTAACGCAGAGCACAGAGCCGGGTCAGTCCAGGATAATGTCCTGTCTTTCCACCTTAGTCCTGACTGTCCTCACCAAGCCAGAAGAGAACAGGGGTCGAGCCAGGTTTAAAGTTTTAGAACAGTTATGAAAGCACTTATATCTTGTCCTCTTCTCAGCACCCACACAGGGGTCACTCTCAGAGGTCAGTGTGCAGTGACTAATGAATAACTGCCTATTCATTTAAAACATGTGAAAAGAGTGTGTGCCATTTTCATTCTGCTATCTATATTCAATTCAGTTTCCAAACACATAATATCACAAGACATTGATGTGTGTAAATAGAAATCGCTTCCTCTGCCCAACATCTCTAGATGCTTTTTCAGCTAAAACCTTTTTGACAAAACTCGGTAAAGGTTGGGCAGTTTATAACTCATAATTTAACTATAAAGGTGCCGTATTGTGTGATGAATACAACCCACAAATGGCGAGTCCCTCGTCTATAAACGAATGGACTGGAAGGCGTCTATGCAGGCAATGAGTAAGTTGTCGTTGAAGACGTCTCACACAATCATGCCTAAAAAAAGCAATACATTAAAGTCACCAAGCTGAGGCACAGCAGTGTGTGTGTGTGCGGCTGGTTCCATTAGCCAAACACTGTCCAAGACTATATAAGTGACCCAGATAAGTGAACGGCTAAGAGGTACGCAGCAGTGTGTATACTGGTAGTTCCGTTAGTAGAGTAGTGGGTGAGGAGTCAGCAGGAGGCCACGGCCGGTAGAAAATAGGCAATAAAAGGATATTTCTGAGAAAGTGTGAGCCTCCGCAGCCACAAGAAGTCCATGAGCATGTAGCCATAACGGGAAACCCGAAAGCAGAACGCAAGATCAGCAATGGACACTCACTTACACACAGATTCATGTGCACATGCAATCATGAATGATCCTCCTGGCGGAGATAATTATGAGTCATACTAGATGACATGACGACCCTTGAGTCATTGTTTGATAGAAAGCCAGCCTCGCTGGAAGGGATACATGATAGACATGTCTGACAGTCCATCCTGGGAGGCTCTTTAACCTTATTTCAGCAGCAGCTGGTCACCAGCCAAACCATCCGAGGCGGATGCAGCTGCCCAGTGTGCTCTGTTCAGCTGCTTAGCAACATTGACTTCATGGCTCATACTCCTTTTTAAACATGTTAAACTGGCAGCAGCTCACTTGGTTTCTTTTCATATTTTTTAACAACAGTGGGAGTGATTCATTTCCAGCATTAGTAATAGTGCAAAGCAGCTGAAGTGTTTTTTTTTCTCCTGCAGCTTTGACCTCCGTTTTCCAATCCTTTATTATTTGGCTACATCAGGCAAGTCTTAAATGTAAGCCTTTATCTTTGCTCTCTCCTAATCACCCTGTCTGTGCATGCTGCCAACGGTTCACTCCTGCTGGTGACTGTGTGCTACTGCTCTACTCCGGCTCTCTGCTGCTGTGTATAACAAAGAGAAATGTTTGATGTCTGAGTTCCCCAGTTCCTCATAATATACAATATTTAAATTAGGGTCATATAAAGGCCAGAGCAAAATAAAAATGTGAGGGCATAAAGTTGTATCTTATAATTGAACTGGCAGACTGTCGGATGTTACATAGACTGAAAAACAGGTGTGTTGTGAGGCTAAACATATTTCTGGTTGTTAGAATACAATGCATATCTCTGTGTACATATATTTAGTTTTTTGTGGCAGAAAAAAAAAATATTTTAACAGACATGCATTACTCAACACATAACATACATAGAAATATCACAGGAAGTGGTGCGATCATCTGTGGGTGGTGATGATTTTGTCTTTAACAATTATTCACAGTACTTTCAGCTCGTTTCTTGAATGAGGAGCGTCAATGCAGAGCTCACTTGGAACTTGTCAGACCTTATGCACTTCCTGTTTGAATTGACTCCTGTCGACTCGCCTGTGGAACAGTGGCCCACTTCCCCACTTCTTCAAAGGTCTCGCTCGCTCTCACTGCCAAATCTCTCAAGACGTCTGGATTCTCCCATGCCCTGTCCTATACTGCCATCCTTCCATCATGCCTGGATGCACATGCACTTAGGCCTGTGGAATCATCAGAGCTGTATTCTTAAGGGAGACATTCATTAAACTAGCCGGGCCTACCTTACATCCATTTTTAATATTTAGATGGGGGGGGGATTGTCTCCTGCTTTGTTCTATAGCATCGCTGCTGTCGTTACATTAAAAGACTCATTAAGTCCTGTGAGTGAGCATCTTGACCATTCATTCATTCATGCTAAATCTTTGGTCATTATTGGCAAAAAGAAAATAACAGACGACTCATGTGCCCTGAATGTATTTTCTTGACTGGCTGTTTTGTTTGCATGGTTTGCAGCTATCATGACAGCGCTGACATTGTGATACCAGACAGTGTGAGCTGGAGGCTCCACTGCCTCCCAGTCGATCTGCTTCTTCCAGACCACAGTAAAACAAACATCTGCACCAGCCTCTGAGCACTGTCCTTGTTCTCTCACGTGGTATTTAATCCAAGTCATCTGAGTTGGTTGGTGTCAGCGTACGACTGCGTGTCGACGTGTATGCTTTTCATGCAGTTCTCTTTGGTTCTGTCCCCCTTCTCTCAGTACGATTTACTATCTAAACACAAGTAACACACTGGAGGAGTGGACGACCTAAAACACAGAAACTCTGTAAGTCGCCATAGAATTACAGAGACAGGGCATTTTAGCGGGCTCTTGGCATCTCCACAAACCTTGATGCTTTAATCACATTCATATGAGGGGAAATTTCTGCTAGCCCGACATGTTGCTGCGCCGGATGCCAACAGAGCCACAGGAACTGCGACAGTGGTATTCGGCAAAGAATGTGTGGAAATAAAGCTACTTATCATATTTTATTCAGCTTCAGTCCCATGAAAGAAATCCCCACTAAGCCGTCTTTTCAGAACATAGAGCATGATCATCCCTCTCCCCCCTGACCCCCCCCCCCCCCTTCCCATCTGCATTTGAACTTGTGTGTTTTCTCTGAATGTCAAATAATCTGTAAAGACAGGCAATGTCAGCCACTATGACACAAAATAACAACAACACATATAATGCTCATAAGATCAGAACAATGATGCCATCTTCAAAGCAACTTACATTTTAACTAAAGGGGAAATTGTGTGCGGTACTTTATTTATTTCTAGCATTGATTCCTTTACTGCAAATTAGATGTTTCCCTCTGGCTTATAACATAGTTTTTTTTTAATGTTGTTGCCATGCAGGAGTTAGTTTCCTCTGCAGAAGCACGATAGGAAAGTACTGGATGCCGGCTCAGGCTGCCGTTCCCCATGAAGTGGACCTTTGTCTGAAAACAACCAAGGCTTCATATCAGTTGCTGACAACCTGTTAGGTGAGACCTGAGGACGTGGCCTGTGTGATTCTCGATACGGTGGGACTGACCTTGATACTCTTACACATCTCTGTGGACTAACATAGGTGCACACACTTGATCTGAAAGGCATGTTTACTTGTTATGTTGATGGTCATTTTTACCAAGCCTCAAGCTCACAGTAAAAAAGCCATCTTCTTCTATATCAGACTAAACTGCCATTGTTCTTCCAACTTTTAATCCATGTCAGCAGTTATAAGTGGGATTTTTAACAGTACAAAGGGTAATAAATTAGAATTGTGATGTGAGTCTACTAATCGGTGATGACATAAGCCGAGTATATGGTTGTAGTCATTTTAATTTGAGTCTTTCCTAACTGGTTTGAACAGGAGCGACATTTAGAGAAATAAAAGTGTTCTCTTTTTGTCTTTAACCTTTATGGGAAAAGTAGGTTGTAGAATGTTGTGGAGGAATAATGAGACTAAAAAAAAGACCCAGTGACCCTACTATGACCCCACTCCAACTTGTGAAACATGCCGTTACATAATTGCGTTCCTGTTAACTGAGTGACGTTATGGACTCAGCAGCCTCTCACTTTGAGACTTGCTGCCTGGAAGCTGCTGGTCTCTGCGCGCCCGCTGACACCATCCTGTCTCATTTGTGCTGGCGCGTGAGGTGTCGCCGTGGACTCACACGCGCGCACGCGCGCCTAAACTTTGGGTTTGAGGTGCTTTCGCCGTATAGAGGTTACACGTTACTACGGTTACACGTCAAACGTCGTGAGTGGTGCTGAAAGGACAGCGACAAAGTGGACAGCTCCGCTCGCACCTTGGACACTTTGTACCTGCTTTACGTCAGCTGGTGAGTGCGCACCTGAAACCAATCAGTTGATTTCGATATCAGCACCGCAGATTATTGGAACTGCCGGATATTGGGCGACTTTAAGGGAGAATATAATACTGGAGCTTATATCAAGCTAAAATAAACAGAAAGGAGAGGATCGGTGTTCGCAGTGAAAAGGTACGTTTTTTAAAACCAGCCAGTAGTAAGTAAGTAAGTAAGTAAGTAGTAGTAAGTAATTTGAACTACAACTACTCTAAGTCCACAATCCTGCGTACATTAAAACATTTAAAAAAAAGTCATTTTAAAATCCGACAGAAACCATATACCCAGGCACAGTGCCACGTCTAGCTTTAAGTCAACTTCTGCCTGTCAGCTCAGACTCAGCAACACACACACACCCACGAACACACGCACACACACACACGCACACACACACGCCACTTCAGCACTAGTTTAACCGTCTTTCTCGGTCACTTGTGCAGGGCTCCACGATGGCAGAGCGCAGGGGAAACTGGGACAAGGCAGAGGACGACCTGCCGGTTTATCTCGCCCGACCCGGCACGGCCGACCAGGTGCCCCGGCAGAAATACGGCGGCTTGTTCTGCAGCGTCGAGGGCGCATTTGAGAGTAAAACCATAGACTTTGACGCCCTGAGCGTCGGCCAGAGGGGCTCTCGCACCCCGAGGACCGCCGGACGGGAGACCGGTCAGGAGGCGCAGAGCCCGGTGAGTGACAACAAGATCTCCCCTGAAGGGAACGTCTCTCCTCGGGTTGGGATCAGGACCAGCGGCGGCAAAGAAGTGTTGCAGAACCTGGGAGATGAAAAGGTAAGAAGAGTGTGATTTTGGAGTGAATGGCAGCAGACTGATGCAGCATGTGTACATGACGGGACTGGTTTCTACTGCACTATTGTGACTGTTATTTTCTCTTCTGGTACCACCCTTTGTTGTTTGTGTTTTCTGAGTGGTGTTCAATGCTTTAATGCTGAGTAAAAATATTCCATTAGTAATATTAGACAATAGTATTAAAGTTGATGAAAGATGGAGAGGTAGGGTAATACAGGCTTGCAACCTTTTGAAAGAGCAGAAAGCAGCATCTGACTTACACATTGACCCTGATGCTTACAAGCTGTGGACCACACCTATAAGTCCAATGTGAAATCCCTCCATCTCTTCAAGTCCTATAAACATATTCCCCTGAGAGAAGCTGGGAATCCATATTGCACTAGGAACCCCGTTGTAACATCACCATATGACATCAGATTATCGACCGGAGAATATAAACCTTCCTCAAGAAATGATAGATATACTTTAATAACAGCATTCTAGAGGCACCTTAACAAGTAACCAGTGGGTAATGCATGTCATAGAGCCCAAAGGCACAGACACAGCCACGAGTGGTTTCCGGGTGGAGCACATTTATTTTCCCAGCTAACAGAATTAGTTTTTACGGTAAACTCTTGAAGAATACTGCAGTACAATTCAGCCACCATAGTACAATATACTGAGGGGAACATTCAACAAGTGTTGCAACATATTAACCTGCTATTTTATATTTTTTGAGTTACAAGTTAAAACAGTGACGTAACCTAGAAGACAAGGTACATAAATAAATCATTTTTATGGCAATGACATCCAAGTTTGTATTTTATTGCTATGTGCCTGCGTAGAGGTGATATTATTTATACGATGATGCTAGTCGTTACTATGGTGGTTGTTGCTGTTTAGGAGGAGCTGCATGGTTTCTATGGTGTGCTTTTATTAGTCACACAGTTACACTATATGTAATGTTAAGCAGCAGTAGTATCATTAGTAGTAGTTATACAGGCTCAATATCGAAACCAATAATGTTCAATGTGGGTCAGTAACATGTTAAATACTTTAACTGTTACATGTTAAACACTAGAAACCTTTATGCTGGATTTGCCTTCTTCGCAGCAGACATTTAGATATTTAGACAGGTGTTGAGTATTGTTGATTATTGATTACTGTATTCAAATGCTCCAGTAAGTCACGACCGTGTGACTTGGGACCTTGAAACTGAAGCAGCAAACTGGAATCCAACCATCAACATGTTTATTCTTTACTCCTGTGCTTTTCCTTCAGTGACATCTCAAAATCTCTTCACAAAGAGACAGGGTTCGATATTTTTCCAAGTCGGCCTCATTTATTCCTGCAGAAAACACTTTGTTTGTTTTCCGACACAAAACAAAAAACAAGGCCGTACAGTTTGTAATGTGTAGACACTTGTAATTAAATGAATAGTTTAAAGTATGACTAATACCCAACCTCCATTTCTCATCATGCCACCAGTTTTCACAATTACATTTGTATCTGATTCCAAAAGTGTTGTTTTCTTAGGAGCTTTTCAGCAAAACAAGTTGTATGGAGGAATAAGAAGTATGGGCTATGAAGCAGCCATTAAATATTTACTACACACGCTGTTAAATGGCACTTGTTTTGAGGAGGAAAGTTAGTCGGACTGAGATCACTTTCATGGGCACCAAAAATGATGATTCATGTCTCTCTGGCACACACAGACTCGCAAGTTTGGCTCAGAGAGAAAAGACGCTTTTAGACAAAGTGAGGACTATTACCAGTTAGTCATCGCAGGGCTGGCCACTTATTATTATTATTGACCATGTGAATTAGTACAGTATGAACACATGAATGAAGATAATATATATATTTTTTAAGAAGCAGGAAAGAGTTAAACATTATGAGATGCTATGACACAACATGTCATAGATTACAGTCAAATGCATAATCATTAGCTCTGGTCTGAAATCAGCAGCAGCAGTGATTGTGTTTGATGCAATCATGTTCAGAATGGTACTGAATGCTGTGTATGTCTTTAGAGGATAACAATAACAACTCAGTGTCATATTTTTAAAGCGGCAATGCATGAAATTGACTTTTTCTTGATTTTGGTAATGTCATTAACACGAAATGTTCAGTACTGCAACATAACCCTTGTTCTTGTCTTTGGAAAGCAACACTATAAACACCTATTTAGCACTAGTGATATGACTCAATTATGTCATCAACAAAAAAAAACTGACAACAAAAGAGACACATACAATAGAAAGAGTGTACATTATTTGTTAAGAACGTTCAAATACTCTTGCGTCCATGATGCAAGTCCCACTTAGTGTTTCTAATACTTAAATACTGCTCGCTCCAATAACCACATAAGCAAAACCAAACTGCTGCTGTTTCTGCAGCGGCCGCAGATCTCTTCTCTGTTGTCTCCCCACGTTGATTCATTGGAGACACGGCTGCAAACTTGGCCGGTGCACTCACCCTATCCAACCTATTTGAGTCCTTACATCACACCTTAATACCCCCCCCATGAAGTTTGATACTGAACTGCAATATTGCACTTCCTGAGTGACCAGATGATTCAGCGGAAATCAACAGACATAGTTTAGACTGTGCATATTTGCTTTTGTTTGGAAACAGTTTGAAGACATCAGACTGACAACAGAGTCAGGACATGCTTACTCTTCTGACCTCATAGTCTGGATGCTGAACATGAACCTCTTTATGCCGACTAATGACATGTTGGAGTGTCTCTTTTCAGAGTTTCAAGTGCACCAGTTTCACGTTTTCAATTAATTCCGAATGTAGTTGACAATAAAATGCTGTTGTTGTTGTTATAGTCTTTTAATTGTTTGGGTTAATGTGGTTATTTTATGGCTTTGGTCAAATAATGTAGATATTCAATAAGCTTGTGTGGACGTTGTAGTAATCAACCTGCAGTCCTGAAAAATGAAGCCAATGTGGAAGTGCTTTAAACTTGGATTTTTTCTGATCGCCAGCAGGGGGCGACAAAGGAAATGACCCTATTTCTCACTTGATTTAATACCTCAGTAAACGTTGTACACAGAGGTTTATGGTCTCAATCACAAGTTTCAAGTCTTCTTCAATATAGCTTGATTTTCCTTTCGTAAATTATGGCTCCATTAAGAGTAAAATAGACAATAAAGCAGGGTATGCTTTAGGGCGTGGCTACCTTAAGATAACTTATTTTATGATTTGGTGCTATATAAATGAATTTAATTTAATGGTACTAATGAACATTAACTATCATGACTATATTTTATTGGTTTCCTCTTGTCTGTTCAACTAATAAGTGCGATCAGCTGCTGTAATGGAGTGAAGAGTGGGGAGTGGTTAGCCAGGGTCCCAGGAGAGCTGATTAGGAGTGGGGGGGAGGGGGTGCCCCTTTGTTATCCTGCAGAGTGGCGGTCAGACTGGTAGGAGCCCTTTATACACTTACATTCACGCTGACCTACTCATACAGTAAAAGACATACGCATTGACACATTGAAGCTTGCCCATACACATCTATGCATGTGAGCCACAAGTAATATTATGAAGGCATCCTTCGAGGTAGTTGTTAAAGCTGCAGTAGTTAAAATATGACGTCGTAATCCTGATTCACAGAAGGAATCGGGAAGAGAAAGAGAGCATCAGTCGGTTTACTCCGCCAATTTTACACATAATGGTCAGTTTACTTGTCATAGGGAGTACTACTCAGCCTGTAAGTACAGTTATTACTAAGTCTTCTGTAGCTTTGTCTGGTCTCAGAAAATAACCGTGATGATGTCATAGTGATGTCGTCAGGGTTATCTTATCTCATGACACTTTGAGAGCAGATCTAGACAGTCCACTTTAAGTTATGTCACAAACAAAACCTCCTCACCACAAAATTCAAAACCTTCACCAGTGAGAAGCTCACCAGTGCCACTTTCTAAGTTATCTGACATCCATGCGTATGAAGTGATCCCTTGTTAGTAAACACGACCATGCTAATGTGTATAGGCGAGTAATGTCATTTAATATGATTGCAAGGTATTGGAGGGAATGTTTATCTCCTCCATTTGGGGCCACCTCTGTGCTTCTTCTGCTGGTGCAGCTTCGATGGCCTGGCAGAGTTTTTTCTGCATCCTTGATCTGTCTGCCCCCTGTCTGTCTATCAGTGTCAGCTGGTTAATGCGGCCTGCAGTGGGAACAGGTCTGCAAACTTGATGTGAGTTGTTGATGCATTCTCCGAGGCCGGGGGAATGCTGAGGTAATGCCTTACTGCTTCACGGCCATGAAAGGACATGTCAGAATGCAGGCGCTTCTTCTTGCAGCCAAAGTTCCATGGTGAGAGGGTTTGGCAAACACATGTATGCACCCACACACTAGCATCAACACAAATAGATATTTTATATAATGAAACTTAAAGAAATGACAAATTATCGAATGCCTCATCCACAAAACAGATCATTTAAAAAATCTTTTCAATAAACACTAATATGAGATAATAAGCATATTATATTAATCACAAAGTAAATGTGCACTACTATACACATTTTGCTACACTACTATACTATTAACACACACACACACAGGCAGGCACACACTCACATGTCTCTGAACCTCGTTATGGGTGCATTAGTGCTGAGGAGGGGAGTGGTGGAGGCATCGACCGGTGGAGTAAAGGGGATCCACTTAAGGTCCAAACAATAGAGACACATGGCTGGGTGGGGACATGCACAGAGAGGGTGTGTGTGTGTGTGTGTGTGTGTGTGTGTGTGTGTGTGTGTGTGTGTGTGTGTGTGTGTGTGTGTGTGTGTGTGTGTGTGTGTGTGTGTGTGTGTGTGTGTGTGTCGTGGTGAGTAGACATGTGGGGTGTGTAATGTGGTGGGCAGTTTCTGTGACAGCTGCTACACCATTTTGCTCCTCCTCTGTGTTCACAAAAACAAAATCTGAAGGGTATGTGCTTTAATGTGTAAAGATGTACACTCCTAACATATAAATAGTCATGTTTAAGTACATATTATCTGAAGAGATGTGCTTGTGTTGATGAAAAAAGACATCTGAACATTTTTTAAATATATTTTTTATTTTTTTTCAGTATTTTTGTTTAATTTCGAAATCCCTTTTAAAGCACTATTTATTTATCTTAAACATTCTAATTATTCAGTTAATGGCAGTATGTTGAACAGTACTGCATACTGCATTATAGTTTAAAAAGATTTCTAAGTAGCCATTTGATTTCAGTACCTAATGTTGATAAAGTCAATTATTATTGGCCTCGTTAGTGACTTTGGCTCTGATATGCAGATTAGACACACAACATGCTGCATTTAAAACCAGATAGTTCAGATTATTTTTTTGGGAAGAAAAATATATTCAGGAGAAAACAAAACAGGGCGACAGCTCAGTATTGCAGACAACTGGCTGCAGGCTGCTCCACTGCGCCCTCCGGTGGAAAGATTGCGACATGCCTTCTTTCCAATTGAGCCGATTGAGGGAGGGGCCGGGTGACTGAGAACACAGACGCTCCTACCGCACTCTGCGAGGCACTTTACATCGCACTGACAGAGTGGCGACCATTCCCTGAAGCTCCCATCCAGGCGAGGGCCGCTGCAGCATCCGAGAGGGAATACCGTTTTTCACAGCTTGACTTTAACGGTGGAATCGGACGAACCATGTCTTACCAAGGAAAAAAGAACATCCCAAAGATCACAGTGAGTAAAGGAGTTATTTATGCTTCGCTGGCTGTGGGAACTTTGATGCCCGCTGTTGCAAATCACTGCGTTGGTGTTGCGCGCTGCCGTTTCAACAGCGATGGATCATAAAACATAAAAACAGCCCACAACGCGATTTTGGGGCTTGTCATTTGTTTTCTTTGTATTGACCGCGAGAAGTGGCCGGAAAAAAATCCGCACTATGAAATGGCATGACTGGCTTCCATAGTGACAGCGAGGCAGGGAGATGAGGCGTTTTCTTAAAGGTGTCCTGCATCTTCTTTGTTGAGGGGCTCCATGCGTGTGGTGAGCCGGCTCGCCCATAAAATAAAAAAAAATAAAAAAAATCAATGTAATGTTTCTGCAGGGACATCTGCTCTCTGCAGTGCATATATGTAAGTTTATGGTCACCCTCTGGTCTTTGATTATTATTTTTAAATGTAGTTTGGTGGAATATCATTATAATATTGCTTTTCTGTGCTTTTCTATCCCCCACATATTATTAACATGTAGCAAATACATAAATCAGTAGATACTCATCAATCTGTGCACGTGGAGCGATTCAAATAACGTTTTTAGCCATTTTGAGAAGAATGTGTTCGGCCCTTTCTCTCTTCGGGAGAATATTTCACGGGCCTAATTGATCACTTGTATGGGAGGTTATTGATCAGTGACGTTAGTCTCCCTTTCAAAGAGCTCCTCTCGCCATTTTGATGAACAATGTTTTTAGTGGCACACTTAAAAGTATCCCAATGATAATATATGTAGCTATTTGTTTGGGCAAACACTCTAACATACATGTAGGTAGATCCGTGTACATGTATTTGCAATTACTGTGCATCAGCTCATTATTTCTAAACGGGGCCTATTAAAAACAAAAGAAATGTGTCCCCTGCAGATTAAAGACATATACTCGTAGGGCTAATATACTGTTCATGCTGCTGGCTGATGCAGAGGAGAATGAGGGGAGTAAAAAGAGAGGTGGGGTAAATACACGCCCATTTGTGATGAGCTGTGATAAGCTGGCCTTGTATTGGGGCGCTTGTACTCCTGCCTCATGGGAAGGAGAAAGAGTCAGACTCCAGGCAGAGCATCGAGGGGTGGAGGTTGAGGGGTGGAGGTTGAATTCGGGGCAGGCCTGTGTTACTCAGTCAGCCAGCTGGGTGCTGGTTTGTGTTACTACTGCAGAGAAACCTCTCCCTCTCCTTGTGTGTGTGTGTGTGTGTGTGTGTGTGTGTGTGTGTGTGTGTGTGCGCGTGTGAGTGCGCGTGTGTGTGTGAGAGAAACGCCTGCCATCCAGTTTTCATTGTTGCAGCTTGGGCTGCAGTCAGGGGTGTGTTGCTTGACTGTGAGAGACACAGCCTTTGTCTCGTCTCCTCAGCTGATATTACACCAAATGGGTGTTTTTTTGGGGGGATGTTTCTACGGGCGTAGCTTTGGCCTGTAGAGGTCTTGTCTGTATTCTGAGCGCAGTACGCACATTACTCTTTAAGTAGGCCATGTCTCTATAATATGCTAAACTGGGCCAGAATTTTCCATGGCATGTTTTACACAGTCATTATAAGGAATGGAAATGTTCATGTTACCAACCCCCCACACTTTAATGGTATAATTTTGGGGTGTCAAACTTCGTGGGGTATGATATTTATGTCCAAAAACACATGTCCCCAGAAAACATCAGTTAGTGATGCTGCAGCAGCGAGAGCAGGGCTCACCAAGATACGATCTGTCTCCTCTCTGATAAGAAGGCAAGAAATCTCAGACAGAAAAATGCATAACATGAGCGAGTTTGATGGCCTCATGATACATGCAATCTGGGTACAGAAGCTACATTTTTCAGTTTGGAGATTGTTGTAATCCTTAAAGACAACCTTTGTTCAGCTGAAACCAACATGTTAACTAGACTGACCTTTAGCTGTTACCACAGTAAAGTATCTCATTGATGTCCTAGACCAAGAGATAGAGTGGCCTCACACCACTTCGGTTCACAGGAGGCTTATTCATTGGCTTTCAAACATGATGTCAAGAAGCACAGTTTTTACCCTTCTTTGCCCCTCAAATCAGCATTTGCTCTTAAGATATCAAAGTAATGCAGTCATTCTTCTCACCAACAGATTGAAGTTATGATACTTTAATTCCTTGTGGATTTGGCGACACCTGTGGTTACTGTTTGTAATGGCACGACTATTTTTGTATAACAGGGCAGTATTCAGTTTGGAATTATACCTTTATCCACCACTTGTATTTGAGCCCAAACCATGATCTTTACCTAAAAGTAGTTTTTTAACCCAAATATGATTCCTAGCTGCCACATCATAAAATGTAATTTATATTTCAAGAGCAATTTTATAAAGCTTTTTAGGGTACTGACGAAAACAATTCTACTTGTCGTTTTGGAGGGTATGGACCAAAAAACGTACTTAGCCATTTCATTTGGTGGACTTGTTGGAATCAATACCTGTATCCACCACTGGGGGCAGCGAACACACTACAAGCTTATACTTAAAAATACAACAGAAAAGACAACTCAGCTGTTTACAGTCCCCTCCCAAACTAACTGGAAAGATTTGATCGGGTCACATTATATATTTACATCTATAATACATCCATTAATCGTTTCCTGTGAATATCTTTTGCGTCAAAAAAACTAAATTGTAATCCTGCACATGAAGGCAGACTTTGCCATTAACACTGAAAAGGGACAATAACAATAACGGAACACAAACACATTGAATGTCTATAGCTGAAAAAAGTCCATAATAATATACATAATGGAGTTTGATATATTGAACATTTTAATAATTAGATATTCGATTCTGCAATCCTGAAGACATCACCACTGTAATGGTATAATGTTGGTGACATTGGCGAGTAAGACACTATC
Source organism: Cyclopterus lumpus (assembly GCF_009769545.1). Taxonomy (NCBI): domain Eukaryota; kingdom Metazoa; phylum Chordata; class Actinopteri; order Perciformes; family Cyclopteridae; genus Cyclopterus; species Cyclopterus lumpus. Next base: position 7,355,037 of record NC_046979.1, read on the forward strand.
AATGTCAGTCTTTTGACCATAAATTTCGTACCACGTCTCGGTTTGGAAGGTGGTTCTGAAAAGTGGCAGCTGGCTCTCACTTACAACACTATACGAGTATTAATAAAAAAACCACACTAACTTGATTTAGTAGGTCAAATTTGAGCATAGTCAGCCGCCCAGTGAATGGACCAACAACTCCCCAGTACGTTTTGATTAAATCATTTGCTCATAACCCTCCTCCCCTCCCTGACTCTCCTTCTGTATTTCCATGCCAGCTCCTGTTCTATTCCAGCTGTTGCCTTGGAGTGGCTCTGTCAGATTTAGGTGTGGTTCTTCCCTTCCCTCATACCTACTCACAGCAGCCTCAGTGTTGTCCCAGGCTGGTTCATGTCATCAGTAATGCCCTCCAGCTGGAATGAGCATCTGTGGGCATGGTCCCGGGAAATTAAACCCGTTTTTCCCCCCGTTGACGCGCCACAAAACTGGACTCCGCCACACCAGAGTGTGCCATCACCACGCAGGCTGCGGCAAAGTGGGCTCGAGTGCAAACAAAATACCCCGTGGCCACCCAGGCGTTGCCGTGCGACTCACCATGGCGACCGACATACAGTTGTGATGGCAGGAAAATACAACCGCTGTTGGGTTTGTCGTGCAGGGATGTGATTTGACACACACCTCAGTTACACACAAACACTTCTCAGACTTCTCGGCCGAGAGTTTATAATCCAACCTGTCAGATCCATATTGGGTTTTCTCTTTTGTTTGTGTCGCCATGGTAACGTTGTTTTCACTCCTTCAACAACCGCAATATCAGCTTACAAGACATGCCGGGCCCTTTCCACGGCCGCGGTTCGTTGGAGCTTCCGCAGTTGATTTAGATTGATAAGTCTCATTGTTTTCCCTTTTCCAGAATGTGAGAGAAAAATGTGTGCAGTTTTGTGTAAAGAGTAAATATTTTTGCGCGCTAAGCAACAGGGCTGCAGCAGAGGCACACTCGGGATGACTTCCCTCTTCCACTGGTCCCTGCCTGCCTCCCCCTGCTCTCTCACCCACACAAGGATCACAGCTAATTGGAGGTTTCATTTATGTGTCCCATCGCGACTTATTAAGCATGGAGAAGGGGCTACTAGTAATTTGCCTCTCAGTTAATGAGATTCTCCCTCCAGAGTGGTGGAAGTGGAAAAAGTGCATATCACCATAGTAGGACAAGAATAACATCCTGTCGTCTATTTTGGTTTCGTACGGCTGCCTTGTGTAACATAAAATGACAGCTTCCTGTGGAGCGAGAAGTGCTTTATTTGTGGTGCTTTGTTTTTCCTTGGAGTTGAATGACAATAATTTTTTTCCCACCCGAACTTTACTCTACGTCGTGGCCAGATATTTCAATAGATGAGCTTGTCAGTTCGAGAGGGGGGGATGCGGAAGCTAAAAAGAGATTAATTACTTTTTTACCAATGACTTCACATTTTAAAATGCAACTGGAAGCACACACTTTCCTAAAACATTCCTATTGCTAGTATCAGTTTAGATTAATGACATACATTAGCATACGTTTCTTTGATTGAAGCAATTTAGATAGGACTTTTTAATAAACATTTGTGGTTCTCCTCAGTTGTGATTACGTGATGTGTGTTTATGCTAATCCTCCCTTCCAACTGTCCGCATTTGTGGAAACACCAAATCCTCTTCTGTTTACCCAGCGGCAAGAGTAGGTCACACGCATGCAATCGCATATAAACAAGTACACTTGTGGATGGGAAGAGGATCAAGAAACATTGCAACAGTTAGAGATGTAAAAGGCTGCAACCAACAGCAAGGCATCGCTTCATTGGATTCAATTATTTTATATTTTACTCTCCAATTGTGTGGTTTTGGCTCCTTCATTTTTAACACACGGTTTGTTTAGTTTGTTACAGCTACGCTTGATGCACTAATCTTTGTGCACCAAGCTAATATATAGCTTATATAATAATTTATCCTCACGTTTTAACACGTCTCAGACATGCCATGGAAAATTCTAAATAAGGGTGTGTCTCATTGATGATTGTGATGATTCAATTCAATCCAATTCAGTTTATTTTGTATAGCTCAATATCACAAATCACAAATTTGTGATATTGCCTCGAAGCCTCGGAGGGCTTTACAATCTGTACACATACGACATCCCTGTCCCAGGACCTCACATCGGATCAGGAACAACTCCCCAAAAATAACCTTTCACAGGGAAAAAAGGGAAGAAACCTTCAGGAGAGCAACAGAGGAGGATCCCTCTCCCCGGATGGACAGAAGCAATAGATGTCATTACATGTGATGTTGATCATTTAATTGGTATTTCGATCCCGATCGATCCATTGTCACACCCCTAGTGTGTACATTGCTAGTTAGCCACCTATAGCTTACCTACAGCTAATGTCTACATCGTCAATATATGTTATGTCAAATACACACAGACTGCACACACTACAAGGACGACATTGTGCAGCTCATCCAGTGAGATTATTTTCCCTTCCCAAAACCGGGCGCTGTGACATGATTGACAAACGAGGGCATGGCCAGTGACCCTGGAAGGTCAGAGCAAATCAGTGTCAACATCAACAGCATTAATGTTGCCTTGAATGACAATGCTGAACCATTAAGATAGTAGGAATCTTTGTGGTCTAATAAAAAAATGTCATATCTTTTCACAGCTGCCATTTTGACACTTTATTGCAGGATGAACCATCACAGGTGTGATGAATAGCCTTTAATATGGCCGCTTTACAAGATGATGATATTTGGTATTGTGGATGCTGGCTCACCGGAATAACAAATAGAATAATCCCTATTTTTTATCAATGTCTGATCATTATCTAAAGCTCCATAAAAAGCAAGCTAAGCTGGACGCTTAATGAAATTCTGAACGGAGGCATCTGAACATCTTAACATCTTAAAACAAGGTAGAGATTTCATTGATTTCAAGTGGTTGAAATCAATGTCCAGTAAGGATTTAGGAGGAAGCGTGCATGGGCAAAAATCAACTAAAACCAATATCCATGATGGTTGAAATCGCAGCGACAGAGAAAGCAGTAGCAAGGCTTCAGTATCCACTGTCAGATCCTACATGTGCCACCACATGGATAAACGAAAACAAAGTTGAATTTCATTCTTGCCATTAAAAAGTCCTGCAACAAAAATTCAGACGGCATTTAGACCTGTTCTTTATTTATGTGGATGATGCGCCCCCCAGTAATGTTGGGTCAAGAGTTTGAGTTCTGATACATCAGCAATAAATTAGTAATGAACTGAGTTGCTGGGAGGACTTCCTGGTGTTATGAGTGGCAATATCACCACAAACAATGTGTTTCCTTTTATCTATAGTGAAAATAAAGGAAATGCTGAGCAATATGTTTTGGAGAAAACATCCTGGATAATTTCTGAAACAATAAACAGTCTTTTTGCACACATTGACTACATAACTGTGGTAATAATGGGAAACAGCATGATGTTGCTTATTCAATTTTCTATAAAATGTTGGTGATCAAATGACATGAGCACTGGGAAGCGTTACCGTCTGCATGTCATAGATTCCATAATAAAAAGCCACAATAAATGCTCTGACTGCATGCATTTAGATTAATTAAGTGTGATCCAGAAGATAAAAAACGAGGTCTTGACAGTTTGGTCACCCATAACTAGTAAACTGGAAACGACTCAAGTCTAGAATAAAATGCAGTCCACGGTCACAGTAATATTATTATTATTATTATTATTATAAATGATTGTGTGTCACCAGCAATGCATTAACTCCAATGGAATATGGAAATCAGCTGAATCATAGTTGCTGGGTTGTGATGGAAATGTTATTGATTGTCAAATGCAGACAAAGGGGAACCTGTGTGTGTGTGTGTGTGTGTGTGTGTGTGTGTGTGTGTGTGTGTGTGTGTGTGTGTGTGTGTGTGTGTGTGTGTGTGTGTGTGTGTGTGTGTGTGTGTGTGTGTGTGTGTGTGTGTGTGTGTGTGTGTGTGTGTGTGTGTGTGTGTGTGTGTGTGTGTGTGTGTGTGTGTGTGTGTGTGTGTGTGTGTGTGTGTTTTACCACCATCAAAAAAAAATAAAAAAATACTCTCATTCAGTTTTCATGGTCAATAATATAGTAGTTAAATATATTTGAGCTTTATTGAAAAATAATTTACTTTGTGATTACTATCATATGCTTACTATCTCATATTTCTAGGTTTGTACAAAGTCTTTATTGAAAAGATTTTAAATGATCTATTTTTTTAAATGTGTGAGAGAATCTCTGAAGCACTTCAGAAAGGCACTCATGGTTGAGGGCTCACCCCTCGCTGCAGTATTATAAATCAGATAAAACATCTTTATTCGTCTGATGCAGTCGATGCTGCCCTTGTTTTTTCACAAAGATATTCAGCTTCCAGTTATGAATTTGAGAAAAACAACAAGTATTGTCGATGCAATTTATGAGTTTTTAAGGTGCTAGAGGTGTGAATCTTCACTGGCCTCACACTTTCATTATCTGAACACACAAAGAACACTTCAACAGTCTATAATATAACGCGTCGTCTTTTCAATACCAATATCTGTTAGAGCCACCTCTTAAAGACTACAAAAAACAAACATTAATCCTTCTGCGGTGCATTACAAGTGTTCTGTAATATACATAAACAAGGTTTTTACATCACAGGTCTGAAACAGAGCAGCTCCTGAATGCCAATGACAATGCATGAATTAGCTTAGCAGCTAGCAGACCTCAGTTAGTTACTGTTCTTACTCATAGTTCTTGTACTCTTACTTGGTTTATGTCACCGCGTCTCACAACAATCTCACAATTTCAGTCTGCTTTCACAAAGTGGCTAACATTGTTATGGAGACAATCATTGACAGCAAGACTCCCACTGAGCTGAAATGAAGCCAAACTTCTGGTTATGTTCTGTCACTGCATCGATGCAGAATCGTCCACGTCAGCATCGCAATGCATCTTAGCTGACATTGATTATTTCCAGAGTCCATTTTATCCACAGAATTATATTACAGTCGTCCCAATCAGCTCTGAGCTAATGCGCCACAGTTTTAGAGCTGCATGCTCAACATTTGCTCTCCGCTGGTGCTCCAGCGGCTGTAATGTGTTGCTTCAGGGTGTGGTTTTCCAGGGGAAGCTGCGGGCTCTGTTTCACACTACTCCATCACCGTCTAAGTCATATGCACACAAACACAAAGGGACAGGGATACACACACATTGCGTGTGATTATGAGCTCAGCAGATATTGACCTTGTATCATCTGAGATTAATACAAACTGGTATTTTTTTCTGTTGTCTGAGGGAGGGGCCGCAGTTCATTAGTGAGGAAACTCTGGGTTCACTGCCAGGGGTGTAAATCTCTGCACACATGTGCTGTTGGGAAAATATGGAAGTCTGTCCTTCTTAGCAGGGTGAGGGATTGAGTCCTACTATTTTATAGCATGTGGATGTATTTTTGAATCCATGCGGTTTAGAATACAACTTAATATTATTGATACACATTTTTTTAAAGTATGTCATAGAATTGGACTTGAATTACAGCGAGACATATTTGTTTCTCCAGAACGGTCCTTTTTTTTTTAGACACTGCTCATGATGGGCGGTAACTAATGAATATTTTCATAAATGATGACTCGATTTCTCATTCAATATATTTGATATACAGTATATGTATTGCTTGTTTTGTCCCCAAAATAGCACAAAACCCCCTAACATTGAACCTAAAAATGCCACGGCAGAGAGTTGCTGCGTATCAGACATTTCAGCCTTCATCTCAACCTGGCCGGTCGAATAACCTCCGATCTCAAACGGATTCCCAAACCACGTGCACAGTTGTCCTTTTACCAACTAACAACTCCCCTCTAACCATGAAGCCCTCCACCCAGTTCGACAGCCATGTTGTTCACTGAAGTAGCTCTACAATAATCAGCAAAACCAGACACCCAGTCTCCCGTCCTTTCTAGTCTTTCTCCCTGCAGCCAACCGTCGCCATGACAACGCCCTGCTCCAGTCAGACTGTGGTGCAGCGGCAGCAGCAGATTTGATGTCTGACTGCGTGGCGTCACGGCAACGCCCAGATCAGACCATATTACGAAATGTTGAGTTGAAGGGCCGTCCCATAAAAGCTCTTTAGTTTCATTTCAGAGCACCAATCACATTCAGCGATAGGGATTGTTGTTTGTTTCATGCAGATTAAAAAATATCCTGCCTCAAATGATCAATGAGCATTATTGCTGATGGCGTTTGGTCTGTGGCATAAATGGATTAAACTGAGAAAATAACATCCACAGTTGTTGCGTAATGAAATCTGGATAAACATGGTTAAGATGTTAATCCATGATCAGTCCTTAAAAGCAGCTTCAGTTCTGCTACAAGCAGCAAAATGTCAGCCTCCCAAACGTTATCACCATGACCGCTCATTTTAATAAGCTACAGTGAAAGCTGCACCGTCTTCCTTTAGGAATACCTTCTCCTGAAATTGCATTCATCATATGCAGAATTGTATCATTATCAAACTGGCACTCCGCAATTCAGTATTTGCACCAGTAAATGTTATCTTTGCGAGCTGGAAAGCAGATTCCATGAGGACGTTGACAATGATGATGATGATCATCACCAGCTCAGGTCTATCAGGTATATTAGGTCTATTAGGTCAGATATAAGTGGGCACACTGACCACAGAGCAGACAGGCAATAAAGAAAAGCAGCTCTGCAGGTTCATGGAATATTTCCTGTTGAGTGCTCGTCAAACAGCAATATTCTCACTGTAATACAATTTAATTCAAAATAACTGTAAAGAGTCACATCAAAACGGTAACGCATGTTTGACAAATGTATGCAAATTCAACAGAGGAAAGCTAAATTAAATCCATGATAGTGTATGTTTAAGAAACTACCGCATGTCACTGCATTGGTTATAGAATTATTGCACATTTTCCATTGAGGAAGAGTGCTCGATAGTCCTCGCCTTTTATTTGATGGACTCATTCAACGACGTCAAGGAAATGTCGATGCACATAGGGGTCACTTGCATCCGATTACTTTGCGGCTTTAGACCAAAGGGAGAGGTGGACATACAGACCCCCGGGGTGGTCCACAGATAAACTGTATGTGGTGTGTTCACATGAGACAAGACTGACAAACATGCCCTTTCTCTTCCTCGCCATGAATGAACAAATGAATGAGACATTGTTCATCTCCTCTGGGTGAGAGAAGAAGGAAATGATTTAACTAAAGGGAAATAGAAAAGCATTGTCCAGCTCTAAATATACAGATCTGGCTTAGTAGATCCTCCTCTAATGAAGCTTGCTTACTTCATAACAATCTCTTTCTTCTTGTCCCTCCCCTCCTCCCCGTCCCTTTCTCTACAGAGCGACAGGCTTCTGGTCAAAGGAGGGAGGATCGTGAATGACGACCAGTCCTTCCATGGCGATATCTACATGGAGGATGGCATCATTAAGTAAGTCTTCCGCTGTCCTCCTTCCTTCTCCGCTTATATGCATTTCCATTTGATTCAACCCCTCCACTCGCTCATCATACATTTCCTGTCTTTCACTCAAGTTGTATGTGGCTCACCTGTTCCCTCTCCCTCATGTTGAACAGCACCTTTCTTATGACAGGGCAGTTTGCTTTTGCAGAAATTAACATTGACCAGGTCAATTTGTAAAAGCGTTAAAGGGGAATTCTGGGTCCTTATTGTCATATTTTGTTTTGTCCATTTTGACTTTTCTCCCCATTGTTCTCAACATTTGGGCCATCTGACTGTGCAAGGAGCACAAGCCTCCAGCTTTCCAAAAGCTGCAGTGTCACAGAGATAATCTTAATCTGTCTGACTGAAAGTAAAGTAAAACTAAATGCAGAAACTAATCCCCTAGAAATCTATATAAATATATGGTCCAGTTCTCAAACAACCATAACAGATTTTTTTTAATCTTGCAATGTAGTTGCAATGGACACAAATAGTAGAATACAAAATCTTAATGGTCATAAATTTTCCCTGTAAGATTTGATTAAATATTTTCATTAAGACTAGAATCCGTAGAAGGAGGGCAGGTGACAGGTTCAAGGAAACGTTTTGACCTTGAGACAGGTGACACTAGGAGGTCAAATAGGTTGTGACACGGGGAAACTTCAACCTCTAAATGCACGAGCACAAGCTGCTTCATCATACACACTGTGTCCTACTGGAGTCTTTGTTCCATTGGGTCCAAGACGAGCTATGGTGATAACAGCCAGTCTCGTCCCCAATGTGATCCTCTCGTGTGAGCATGTCTTCGAGGGGAGCTTGGGCTGAATTCCTCTTTCTGTGTCTCCCGAATCACTCTCTCTCTCTCCCCCTTGTCCGGTTCTCACTTGATACTCCAATTACAGGCTCTTTGTCCCCCCCTTGTCCCTTAGTGGGGCAGCTCAGAGAGAGGCACCCATGGAAGGCCTGGTGTTGCATAATAAACACCCAGATGCCTGTTGGACCATTGGGCTGCTGGCAAACTCACAGGGACACTGGCTTCTGCCTGCCTCTCTGTCTGCCTGGCGTGTCCCCTCTATAACGTTTGAACAACAGGGTTTTCTTTTAGCAGGGGTGAAATGTTGATGTGTTGGTATGGTGACAATGTGCTGCTTCAAGCGTGGCTGACGTTGTTCTGGGGGCCAGTCTAAAGTTAAAAACATTTGCTTATTATTTAAATGTATCAAAAAGATGTCTTCTAATACCAGATTGGGACAACATATTTATAAATCGGCCTCCTCCTGCACATCGGTGTTTAGCTTTTTGTTGTTGCTTTGTTCAAATAGCCCAAATAGTAATAGGCCCATAAACATCTTTTATGAATGCAGCATCACACCATCATACAATTATGACAACATCCACTTCCCTCAACAGGCAGATCGGCGACAACCTGATCGTGCCCGGCGGGGTGAAGACCGTCGAGGCCAACGGGAAGATGGTGATCCCCGGTGGCATCGACATCCACACCCACTTCCAGATGCCGTACCGTGGAACCACAACCGTGGATGACTTCGCTCAGGGATCAAAGGCTGCACTTGCCGGGGGCACGACCATGATCGGTAAGGGCTTTAGGAAAGCTGGTCCACACCGTCAAGCTGAGTTTGAGATAGAGACTGTCGCTTAAAAAGAGAGGAAAAAAAGAAGGCCGAGACCTGAACAAAGGAAAAAGAAAAAAAGAGATGGGAAGCGGTTCTGGTCGGTTTTTGGGCAGCTCTCCAAAAGAGGACCACACAAAAGACTGAGTGTAAGGGGGTCGGATCAGGAAGGGAGGGGGGGGGGATACAGCACCAGTGTCTGTCTGCATGCTCCTCGTCTATGTACAGCATGGGGGTATATGTGTGCTTCATGGAGCTGACAGACCAGACACTATCAAAGCTATCAGCTGGCGGGCACCAACGTCTCATTAATACCATTAACTACTTTTGAGCTGGCTGCTCCGCTGCTGCTGGTCTTCTAACGGAGGCCTTCACCAACAGACCTGCTACTGTAGTAAGCTCTATTCATGGACTCCTTTCATTGAGGGATTATATTCCAGTGGGTCATGTGTTAGAGAGAACGTGAAAATGCGCACTGTGTTTGGTGTCTTCCTGTGTGTAATGCTACTGTATATGTCTGGCTCCACTAAACAGATGATGTTGTGTCTGTATGAAGGGGAACACAAAAGGGTGGTTGTGACTGTCGGTTCCAGCTCGATGCTATTAACATGTAAAGACCAGATAAGCAGATTGGCATATTTTTAATGGGATAAAGACGCCAGTCAGCTGGTGAGCCAGCAGGCGGTCCTATTTTATTACATCTGAGTAAGATGAAGCGGGATAATTTGTGCACAGTGATCCTGTTGTGTACAATGAAGATTAGTACTGTCTATTAATAATTTCAGTGAAAAACAGACATTTACCGTATGCATACAATAAGACAAACATGTACTCTCTGTTTAGTATACAATCTATATAATAGAACAATTCACACATTTTAAATGTCTTTTGTTATATTTTTGATTTCAAGTTCATAATCTTTACTTGCTTATCGATTTAATATGATTATATAGGAGTTTTTGGACATGTAAGTTATATTCTATAACTATACTATATATTTAAATTAATTTACATGTGCGGGACTATTCTTACTTACATTTCCACAAAATCTTACTGGCAATATACTAAATGCTGTAACACAAGAACTTTAATATCATCAAAAACGTGGGTGATCCCATCATGAAAAGTCCTCTGGCCTTGTGTGCCAAACTCTAATCTAAAGAATTGAGTGTGGTTACATAACCAAAAACAAAAGTCTACAAACATATCCACAGTTTAAAATTGCCTCACATGTATCAAGGACACCGGCACCCAGACAGAGATGCTGAAAATGTAATTTAACATCCGACAAGGTCGGCCCCCACTGGCTGAGCACTGCAGGAACCCAGACAGACAGCTGATTATGCAAGATAAACAATACAGGGAGAACACCAGCAGTCAAATCCTAACATCACCCCGTCTGACACCCACTCTGACACTTTCCATTCATTTCATTTCCACTGACACCTCTCCTTTCTGCATCAATCACCTTCCTTCTCTCCTGAAACCCTTTTCTCCTTGCAAACTTCTCTTCTCCTTCCCTCATCCCTTAATCCCTGTGTCCTCTCTCCTCTACCGTCCAGTGGACCATGTGATCCCAGATCCCGGCTGCAGCCTGATGGAGGCCTATGACCAGTGGAGGCAGTGGGCCGATGAGAAGACCTGTTGCGACTACTCCCTCCACGTGGACATCACCCACTGGAACGACAGCGTAAAGCAGGAGGTGGATACCCTCATCAAGGAGAAAGGTAGGCTTGGTAGACCATTTGTATATCCGTCTTTGAACCTTTTAGGAAGGTTTAATAGCATTGCTCATGTTTTCTTTTTTTTCTTTGTTACAGGGGTGAACTCGTTCCAGGTCTACATGGCTTACAAGGACTATTACCAGATGAGCAACAGTGAGGTACACTGACTTTAACTTAGCGTACACTTTAAACTAAATTTAAATTGTACAATTTAAACTCCACACTGGCAGCAAAGAGATGAGGGGCAACATCGTCAGTTTTCAGTTAGCCGCATCCTTTTTTTCTAGGTAACCACCAAATGAGTGCTTACGCTGAACACAAACCACTACAAACACTACCCAATAGTTAATAGCATCGTTTGAATAAATGAAAAACAACCCACCCGAAATCTCATGCACCGTACTAATTTGCCAAACCACAAAGTTGGAATGTTTGTAAAAAGACTAACTTTGGAAGATTTCTGCTTGCTTTTGCTACATCAGACTCCTGAAGACCTAATATTAGCTTTACACAGACTGTGGCATTTCCTCCTCCCCCCCATTACTTAGAATGGAATTGGGTTTTGGCCAGTGTGAACAGCAATGACTTAGGAGACAGGAAGTGTATACCATTTCAAACCATTGCCGGAGCTTGTTATGCGTCATCTTTGTTATAGAGCATCTCTGGCTGCCCTCTGAGGGAAATCATTATCTAATTTAGGGAATCAAATAAGAGCAATTGCAATCAATATAAATCAGTCCCTGCTGACTTTCCACAAAAGTCTAAAAAGTAAGTAAATGCTGCCCTTTGGTTTGCCTTCACTTTAAATACACAAGATATCCAACTGACTGTAAAAGTTTTAGAAAAGCATGAATCTTTTTTTCTCGAAACACTCTGTCCTTATGTAACATGTAGCCTGTGATGCGCAGCATAGTGAGTTCATACTGTAAGTTAAGCTGTTAATGTAGAAAAACAAGGGCTCAGTCCAGACTGTGTGAAGCGAGACTCTCAGTGTTTCTCATGCGCAGCCTTCGCTCATTCGGTCGCTCAGAGGAGCACATGAGGCAACTGAAATAGTCCAGCTTGAAAACTGATGTCATGCAGCTCACTAAGGAACCGTGGAGCAGCAACATAACAGCAACTGCAGCTCATCCCACAAGAGTTTAACCATTTCTGGAGACCACACACAATAATTGCAGCTTGTCGTGGACGACATCATGTAAATCGTGGGCTTTTTTTCGAAAATTGTGGCTTGAGCGTGACCCACAGGATGAAAAGGAGGGTAATTAGTGTAATTATCTCACAGTTTTCTGTGTCTTTCTCCTCCAGCTTTATGATGTTTTTACCTTCCTGGCGGAGAGGGGAGGCATCGCTGAGGTCCACGCTGAAAATGGCGAGATCATCGCTGAGGTAATGATGAATAAACCGACAGATACAGCTCTTCTTCACATTTTCCCCCTGCCTCATACTCTTTACTGCCCTCTCTTTCATTACTTGTCTCGGGGCCAACTCTGCAATCTGTTTTGGTTTAATGTGATTTACGTCAGTTAAGTTCACTTCATGCAGCCGGTCTGGTCGAGCCTTATCGCAATGCATCTCCACTACCTACAGACTAAACACACTGTCACTGATGAGGGAGAATGGGTTTCCTGTAGGACAGCAATGTGTGGGTGTAGTTTACACAAATGAAACTGTAATAACTGGTGGATTGAGAGCATTGGTATTAGTCAGAACTGCAGACCATGTCTGGATTATTTCACTGTGTGTGTGTGTTTTTGTGTGTTTGTGTGTGCGCGTGCATGTTGGATCTGATTCATCATAAATCCCAGATCTCCAATCCAGTCTTAAACCACACATTTAATGGAGTCTGATTCACTGAACCCCAGGTTATGTCATGTCCTGATTTTACTCCAGAGCTCATAAGATAGAGAGGCTTTGTTTAGACCAGTGTGTGTTTTTAGTGTTGGTATAGAGGACATGTTGTAACCAAGCAACAACCACCATGAAACATGCTGAAACCATTGGCAAAGTTTCTCAAGCTACAGTTCCTCTTATGACCACTAGATGCTTGCTTGAGGAAAGCTTGAACTTTAACTTAAATGTCCCTCCAGAAATGCATAAAGGAACCAACATTACGTGTAAGAAATGTAATTACATCTTTCCTGACAATGTTTATGTCTTATGAGTGAACATGGATTTATTAAAGGAAAATTCCAATATTTCTTCTGTTCGGTTTTATTCTCACAATTGTAGACCTTCTTCTTCTTCTCATGGTAACTCACAGTAGAAATTAGGAAAACATGCAATCAGTCAAAGGGGGAGAATAGCTTCCTTTTTTTTTACTAATAGTTACATGAATTACATGATTAATTTCATTAGAGACCAACATAGGTAATAGGATCCTTACATGCTTACAGTACAGAACAATATATGAAGAAATTACCAGTTGCATCATTACAATCAATGTACAGTTTAATGCATCACTGATTTATAATCCAGTAATTGAATATACATTCTTCTGCATACTGAGTACTTACATTTTTTGTACTTTCAATAGATTCAGATGCTAATACTTTTGTACTTTTTACCGAAGTAAGATTTTGAGTGTATTTTTTTTACACAGCATTGCTGCTTTTACTCAAGTAAAAGTTTTGGGGAAGCATGTCATCATATAGCATCTACGGTGACATGACAGACGCTATGCATAAGTGTCTCCTCTGCACTTACTTCCACACTTAAGAGCAGCCTCTCCAGCCTGTGGATTCCCACAGCCCTCTGTGTGTGTGTGGCCTGACCCAGATGATAAGACAGCTTCTCATATCATTTGCACAGAGAACAGACAGAAACAGAACATCATTTTTGGATTGTGACCAAAACTTTACATCTGTCCGAGCCCACAAATCACTGAACACTGAGAAACAGTCTCACACCTATAAGCTAAGAAGTCTACTTTATGCGTGTTTGTTGAACAGGAGCAGGCCCGCATGCTGCAGATGGGTATCACTGGACCGGAGGGACACGTGCTGAGCAGGCCAGAAGAGGTATAACACACGCACACACACACATTTTGTTATAGTCCAGTTGTTTTGATACAAAGCCTTTTTTATCGAGATATTGGCTGTTTTAATGCTGTTTATGTTTATTGTAACACACTCACATTGTCCATAATGACGTTCTTAGACCGCTCTTAAAACACACACATTGTTCTTGTTACCACGCTTGTGGTTTCCGACCCATCAGAGGCGTCGGGTGAACATTCCCTGGTTCCGCCAATTGTTGCTGCTAATGTTCCGTCACCAAACAGTGAATCAAGGCCAAGCGCTCTCCACTCTGCAACTTGTCTGCCTTTAGCTTCACTGGGATTTTCCACTTTGTGGTGCAGCGCGATGGAGTTGCCCTTCCAGTCTCATAGTGTCATGCAGTTAAGTGGCGTCTCAAGAATCAAAAGCTCAGTTCCATGATTTAATTTAACAGAGACAATGTGGGATTAGTGCTTTATCAGTGTCTGGTGTCCTGTTTGGTTTTAATGCATTGCTTATTGGACCCAGGTTGAGCTTGTAGACCAGAGCACAATAACCGGCTGAAGTGTTTGCACATGAGAAGACTGGAGGCATACATTGGCTCTCTACTGCATCTCGTTAACCATTTAGGAAGTTGTTTGTTGTATGGAACAAATGGAAACAAAAAACAACCTCACCATAGTTTATTTAGCATTTGTTTGCTAATCTCACGAATTTACTTTTATCTACCCTAACTCAATGTAATATATATATGATGCTAAAATTACAAGCTTCCACTTGACATTTTGGGTAAAATTAATAATTCAAATAATGCGGTTCCAAAAATAACGTAGTTTGCCGTGGTTTACATATTTTAAATTCATTTGAGAAAATCCTAATGGGAAAAAACATTTCCAAGTCAACCACAATGTCCTGTCCCCTTTGTAGCTGGAGGCAGAGGCGGTGTTTCGTGCCATAACCATCGCCAGCCAAACCAACTGTCCTCTCTATGTGACCAGAGTCATGAGCAAGAGTGCTGCTGACATCATCTCACAGGCCCGGAAAAAAGGTAAATGGCAGAATTTACACTTAGAATTTAGTCTAAATTATGACTTTAGGATTTCTTATAGATAGATTTGATCTGAGCGATTGTCTGAAATGGTACTGTACTTAAATGTTTTATTTTTCATGACATTTTACATTGGAAATTGGATGATAAGGAGCACATGTGACAGACTCTCTTAGTTCAGATACTGTATAGTTCCTGATATTGATCAGATTACTGAGTTCCACCACTGCCCACTTTATGTTGTGGAGATTGCGGTGCTTTAATACATTGTGTATTTGAGTAGAGGCCATCAAAAAGTCTTTAAAACACGTTTCTCACTAAACAAATCCATCTATTCCATTTTATTAAAATTATTTACAACAACTTGTTGGATTTCTTATAGATAGATTTGATCTGAATCTTAGAAATGACTCTTTTTTTTTTTTTTTGCTTTCAATATTTATTTGATATTTTACTTCTGCTCATTGGTTGCCATCTTTCGCTCTGATTTCTGAGAGTTTTGGAATGCATACACCAGCCCACCGCTACACCTATGCCCTTATAAGAGGATTTCACTGTCCGTCCTGAAGCTGCTGATGTACACAAAGTTTGGCTCTGCTTGACATAATGAAAAAAGAGGCTATTCGCAGAGGAATTTCCAGATTTGTCATTTAGGTCTTTTCTGTGGTTCAGCTGCCCATTTCTCACAGTCCCAGGAAAGGGCCGAGGTGAGAGCCCGAGAGGCTGTCTGGCAGTGATGGAATGTGAAATATACAATTTTTGAGAATGGAACAGGAAAACGGGAAAGGGCGGAGAAGAAGAATGTGTGTGTGGATGTCTTTGGCAAAAGGCCAAATGGGGTTTTAAGATGTTGACCTCAGAAATACTTGCAGTCTTCGACATCCTTTGGGGGCCTTTATTGGCTTGACACCTTTGTTTGGAAGTATTCCCCAGCATATTTCCTTACATCTAAACCAGGAAAGACATCCAACAGTGAGGTGTGCGAGCAAAGGACCTCGCAGAAACACAAAAGGAATCAACAAGCTGAACTACAATTGACCCAACATGAAATTTGTTCATCTCGTGGGGTGATTGATGTTTGTCTTATTTAGAGATTCGGCACGGTTCCTCTGCTCCAAACACAGCTGACAAATCAACCTGGCTTCATTGATCGCCAATAACCACTCAAATAAATCAATTTGATCCGCTTTACATTTGATACTCTTAACGGGCTTTTATCATTATTCTTTTCCCAGGAAATGTTGTGTTTGGGGAGCCAATCACAGCCAGCCTGGGGACTGACGGGACGCATTACTGGAGCAAGAATTGGGCCAAGGCGGCTTCTTTTGTAACATCACCTCCTCTCAGCCCTGATCCCACCACTCCAGACTATCTGAACACACTGCTGTCCAGGTACGTGTCACAGCACGCCCCTCTGGTTGAGTTGTTTACCAGCTCATGCTTATTATCAGTAAAGTATTTCACATGATATTATATCCAAATCACACACTGCTTGTTAGTGAAGAACATGTACAATCAATTAGATATATACAATCACTTGGCTATTACTAACTAATTCCATGGTTATGTAACATAGTGGTATAGCTACAAATAAAGCATTTGATTCCAACATGTAACAACCCCTTTGCTCATCAGAGGGCGTTCCCCCTTGGCAATTAATGTGAAATAGGATTAAAGCAGAAGAGTCATAAATAAGCTGCCACACACAGGCACTGTGACTGATGAAGATCCCTGACTAGAAATGGAGCTCGTAAGAAATGGAGCACCAGTGTTGACTTTTTGTACTTTGATTTGCTGCACTCAGCATAAATTAGATTAATTCATTCTGGTGGGCTTCTTCTGGTAAGTGAGTTTGAGCGTCATCTGGAAACGTGTTCGTGCTTTAGGCATATTGTAATAACTCACAGTCCTTGTTTTGTTTTGTTTTGTTGTGCAAGTCCTAGTTAGGTAAATAAACATCTTTAGTTGTGATCACAGCCTGTGCTGTGCTGTGTATACTTCCATCTTAACTCTGTATTTGTCTTCGTCCCCCAGTGGAGACCTGAGTGTGACTGGCAGTGCCCACTGTACCTTCAGCGTGGCCCAGAAGGCCATTGGGAAGGATGACTTCACTCAGATCCCAGAAGGTCTTAACGGAGTGGAGGAGAGGATGAGCCTCGTCTGGGATAAAGCTGTGGTGAGGACAGCGTTTTTCGGTTCTTTTTTCATAGCTTTTTTCAAAACTTCGTGAGAAGGACGAAAAGCAAACAAATAATGAGAGAAGCACATGAAAATGTATTCTAAACTTGTGAAATTAATACTTTTGGTCCATTTTCCATTCAGACGTCACAGTGCGTGAATTAAAGCGGACCAAATAAAAAACTGCACAAAGAAGCACATTTCATCCTTTGCATCTTGAGAGCTGCCACTTCTACTCGTCACTGAAAAATCAAATCTTATCTTATCTTTGTATATTTCAATATTTCTGTGGACTTTATTTAGCATATTCGGTATGTTCTCTT